>NC_056732.1:1282374700-1282599700 GCF_019279795.1 Protopterus annectens | reverse complement strand
ACTGCACCACCGTGGCCGCCATATATATATATATATATATATATACATTTATATATAAAACACTGATCCTGCAAACGCTGGTAATTGGGATGACTATATCTGTTACTGCAAATTCAGACAAATTTTAAGCAGATTGCCAGATGCCAATAGACAAGAGTACACACTGGGAACAGCACAGCAGACAGTGGCACATCATGTGGCATTAAGGAGGCAGTGGGTGAGGTACAATAGCAGAGCTCAATGTGAATGACATTTCCCCTCAGGGTGCTAGTTGAAATATGATAGCAGGAAAACAGGTTGAATGCATAGCACAACAATGCATAGCACCTTGGAGTTAATAAAATAAACAGCAAAGCAGGTAGTCATATATGTTGAGACCTGTAGCCAGAGTATGCACACCTTCACAGAAACTGTTTGCATTAAATATTGGATCTTTATTTGTCAGTACCATAGTGTAATAAGCAGCAAACATGAACATCAAACAATGCACATTTCCCAACAAACAGCATGCAACAGCTCTAGCAAATGTCACTGCCTGACCGCCATAGAAACATTTCTGAGGAAGTCCAGCATGCAACAATCTGAAGTTTGAGCCACTACCATCAGTAAATGATCTTGCTAGATGTGACAGTTATCCCTAGGCATTGATAAGAATGACAGCATTCACTCTGTCATGGGCAATTTTCACATGTTTCTATTTTTCTCTGTAGGACCCCAGTCATCACTTCTATATCCACCCGTTGCATGCCAAGCAGGCAGCTCAGCCTGTGTTACTAGACTTCTATAGCATTTTGGCTCCTGTGAAAAATAGTACTAATTAACTCAGCAGCAATCCCCAAATTAGAAGAGTACTCCACAGTGCAAGTCAGAGGTGCTTAGAAGTCTAGTAGGTGCCAGAGTTTTAGGTGCCAGAGTTCCAGTTCCTCCCCAAAATAAATGAATCCTCTAGATATTTTGGGACTGGATCTGCAGAAACTGGGAAACAGGGACAGAGCTCTGCAAATGTCACCTCTGAAGACAGTGAGATTGCAAAAGCCAATAGACATTTTAAGTTTAGCTAAAAACTCCAACTCCGCTCATAGTTTTATATTTGGAGTAAGTACTTATCTCTTGTAACTTTCTCCAAATGCATTGGGAGAAGTGGAACATAATCCTCCTAATAAGTGTGTGAGTGTGTGTGTGTGTGTGTGTGTGTGTGTGTGTGTGTATGTGTGTGTGTGTGTGTGTGTAAAGTTGGAGCAGACATTCCTGATAACTGTCAACTTGAAATCAGACAAGGTGAATTCTAGTTCAACAGATAATGCCATGACTTTGAGGACCATTGGGCACTCTACACTGCAGAACTTTTGCGCCTTATGACTCATCAACCTGTACAACAGTGGGACTCACTACATCGCACCATGGCTAAATGTACAGAGATGAGGGGTCTGAATGCAAAGATTGGCAAGAAAAAGAGAGTAGCATTGCTGAAACTAAATTCATCCTCATGTCTTGGTGAATACCTTCATGTGATGGACCCTGTTTTCAAAAAAAACTCACAAAGATGACCCTGATATATTGACTACCTCTTATATATCATGGAAAAATGTAGGTTAAAAATAAAAAAATACAGCTGGGTGCACATGTCCCATGATAAAAAAAGTGCCCAATCCTGGTGTACACAGTGGTGCCAGGACTGTAAAAAAATTGCACTGCAGAATGCTAAGGACACAGAAACATTCCTACAATGTGGTTAGGCCAGGCTTAGAGGGAAAGATATAGTAGTCCACAAAAAAACACAAAAACTGACAGACTGAAAAAGATCCATAAAGATGGAGTGGGCTATTGAGGATTAGGAAGAAATTATGTATTGTTAATATTATGCAAGAAGCCCAGAATTTCCAGACAGGTAATATTCAGAAACATTAAGAGGGAAGTTATGAGAAGGAAACATTTGTGTTCATTAATTCAAAGATCCATAAAAAAAGCATCACATATACAAAGAAATTCTAGGACACATAGAAAAAGAAGTGGCAGAGGAAATGCAAAAATAAAAAGAACAAAAAGTTTTCTGAAAGCTGTAAAAAAGAAGCATGGACATTGGAAAGAAAATGAGATCTGATATGGTGCAATACTTGTGCAAAAGAGAAAGCCAAACTATTCAATAAAAATGCAGCTCCAAAGATATTTCAAGAGAAATACAGGCAAAGGCACCAAGATAGAGAAAGCTTTAAAATACAAAAAATAAGAAAATAAAGGGGATATAGAACAGATAATTAATAAGGTAGAAGTTAAACAAACAGAAACTGACATCATGGATTATCTACAAAGTGAAGAATTTAGTACAGAAATCCAACAGTGGCAATGTTGTAACATAATGGAACAATAAGTCCCCAGACAGAGAAGCAGCATGTGGAGTGGGAGACATCTGAAGGAGAAGGATAGCACAGTGCAATATTTATGCAAGGAGAACACAAAACTAATCAATATTAAAAACAGGTAAACAGCACTAAAGATATTTGAAGAGAAATACAGGTAAAGGTATCCGGGTATAGAAAGTTTCACAATACCAAAAACAATAAAACAAAAGGGGGGAGGTAGAAAAGAGGATTAGTAATGGAGAAGTTAAAGAAATAGAGACTGAAGTTACACAGGTAATGTCACCTCATGATGGAACAAATAGTCCCCGAATGAAGGAGAAACAGGTATTTGAGCTGTATTGCTGCTTGGCTGCTTTACATGTACAGTTTTCTGGACCATTCTGCAGAGAAAATTAACTTTTTAGGTGTTTGCTACTGTACAGGACACTGGTAACCCAAGCAAATGAGCAAAATATATAGCAGCACAGAAAAAGCAAAAAACTAACTAAAGAGCCCTCTAGTCAATAAAATGGCTACACTATGAGATGAGCCCTTTTGTGTATTTGCCAGCTCAGATAGACCAGGCAAACAACTATTGCCACAAAATGAATAATCCCAGTCCTCTTAATGTAAAGATACATTAGAAGAGACCCACAAGTACAATGCTAGTACAAACCACATCAAAAACTAGCTGGAAATCCCTTGCAGAAGGCAATTTCAGTACAGTCTTACAGCAGTAACAGTAAGAGGAAGAGTACATTTTTTAGCAAAAAAAAAAAAATCAAAGGAACTTAACTTTGCCAGGATGGCAAATCACTTCTTGAATGCAGGCTAGGATTCCCAGCTTTGCTGAACTTCTGGAAAATGAGCAGGAGACAATACATATTAATGCAGGTTTACTCAAGAGCAGAAATGGTTTGCTGGGTGAACACTCAGTATCTTGGCTCTATGAAAAACAATGGGTAGGAGGGGTACATAAATAGCTTACACAAGTCACTATCAACGAAAGAGGGGAGGGAGGGACTTTGAAACGTAGATTATCAAGTAGATTACCATAAGAGGTGAAAGCCACAGACACAGCCTTATTATAAAACAAGATCAACAATAAAGGTGGGAGGATTAAAGAAAACCAGTCAGGCAAGCTAGAGAGGCATACTATCAAATAAAGCTAAATAAAGCCATAACAGAGAATTGTAAAAAGGAGTAGAACCTAAGTAGAGCATGGTTAGACTATAAAAAAGCATCTGACAGCATCCTATATTCATGGATAAAGGACTACTTACAGATGTATAACATATACCCTACACTGATAAATTACTTTACAGAGGTCGTGAAACAGTGGTAAAACACTAAAGTTAAGCCATGACAAAGGGAAAATTAATATACTAGGGGAATAAATTCAAAGGAGGATGTTCCAGGGTGATTATTTGTCACTGCTGCCGTTTTGTCTTGCCTAAAGCTATTAAGCTCTCTTACTCAACAGGTTAGGTTATAGTTACAACTTGGTTCCCAGAAAACAGCCTTATTTGAAGACTTGTCATCTTTTTGTGGATGACTTGAAATTGTATAGTTCATCAGATGAGGAGATGAAAGTACAACTGTAAGTGTTTAAAACTAAAAATGTCATTTGAATTTGATAAACGTACAAAAGCAACATTTAAAGCAGGAAAGTTGCAGTACCAAAAACATATCAGTCTGGGACAGCAATGTGATATTAAAGGAATTTGAGCAGGAGGGATTGTACAAATATTTGGGGAATTGATGAAGGTTCAGCAATAAAACATGAACAAATGTAAATAAATCTCATTAAGGAATACTTCAAAAGATTAAAAACTAATATGGAAAACAGCTTTGACATTTAGGAATAAAGTCCAAGCTATAAATCTATTTGCTATTCCTATTCTAACTTACAATTTTGGGGTAACTGACTTGCTACAAAAGGTATTGGATCAGTTGGACAGGAAAACAAGAAAAATGCTTCACTCGTCAAATGATATACAAAAATCCAATGTACACCAAGTTTAAATGTTCCTCGCTCTGAAAGAGGTATGGGCCTCCTTTAAATTGATTACATGAATAAATCTGCTACCATGGGACTGCATACATATCTTTTGACCTCATCAGATCCAAATCATGAAAGTTTTAATACATGAGGAAAAGAAGTCTAAGATGACCTCTCTGCTTAGTTTAGCAGAACAGGTACAAATATTGGGGCAAGTAAAGAGATTTCCTGGATCAACCTTATGTCACACAGAATTTGATGCAGGATTCACAGGATGGTTAAGGTGAAGGGAGTTGAAACTAAAAGATGAAAGGTTAATAGTGGTGGCTCAGAACAGTGACCTCCCTACACACTGGTTTGCAAAGTTCATTAAACGTGAGAGAAACATACAAATGTAGGTTCTGTAAAAAAGAACTAGAAACAATTGCACATCTTGTTGCTGGATGTGATGTATTCATTGCAGAGGGCCTGTACACTGAAAGGCAAAATAATTTGTCAAGATAGTTACATTGGGGATTGTGAAAATACTACAATATATAAGTAGCTCAGAAGCATTGGAAATGTAAACCACAAAGCATTATAGAGAATGATGAAGTGTAAATAATATGGGATCACCCATTATCAACAGTTAAAAAAAAAAACAGATGCAAGAAAACCAGATACAGTAGTACATGAAAAATGAAAAAGTAGCATTGATCACTGAAATTGCTCCTCCTACTGATTGAAGTGACTTGTGTACAGAGAGACACAAAGTCATACAATATCAAGATTTGCAGGCAGAAATGAAAGCAATGTGAAAGAAAGCTACCCAAACAATTCCAATAGGAGAAATGGGTCTAATAAAAAATAATTTACAGTCATACATAGATATGTTGCCAATGCATGTAACTCAGTGTGAATTAAAGAAGGAAGCAATTCTGGGTACTATGTGGTTGCTGAGAAAAGCACTCTTGGCTAACATCTTGAACTGAAACAAAATAAATTTCATGAACTCTAATTGTACTCTGACATAGGTATAGGGTCTAGTCCAATCATGGTATTAGAAACCCAAATGAATTGGAGAAATAAAACTCAGACAGGCTTTCAGTGCCGTTTCATCAACATGTACAACAGTGAAAAACATTTCAGCACTCCATGGTTGGATTTGTGGTCATATATGTTATTTAACTGGTGTTACCAGTTACACAGGTTGATAGAGCAGGACACAGGGTGAGCACGGTGTTCTTCCCTATGTCTAGCAGGTGGTAGGTGCCTTTTGGACCATCACAGCTCTACTCCATTAGGTTTCTGTTTTGTAATGGTCCTTCTACAGTACTTCTCAGTACACTATGCAGCTGTCAAAAGATTTTTTTTTCTTCTGCTATTGGCTATCTACAAACTCTTGCTGGAGGCCAAGATGTCCTGTGGGTAGGGGGGCTATCTACTGAACTGTTATATGTTCCCCAGTCTATTTTGCAGCATGTCAGCATTTCTATTTGGTTGTTGCTGGTTTCCATGGTCCAGTGTAAGTAGTGTTAGCATTTTCATACCAACATTTATGGTACAGTCACCACCATGCATAGATCATAACTCTTACAAGTGGTGCAGAGAATGTGGTTCTGTGTGTCACTGCATTACACCTCCTCAGTCTATGCTGGTTCACTTAGTTCCAGCACTGCTCACTGCACCTGCCTGCTCTGACTCTTACTGTATGCACCACATCTCCTATGTTCTGTTCCCCCTCCATAGTGTGTTTTCCAAGCTTGCTGTTTGTATCTATTCCCCCACTGTAGGTGTGCTTTCCAAGGTTTCTGCTTGTGTCTGTGCCTCTGAAACCTTGAACGGTTGCAACAGTATGCTAGTCTTTACACTTTGACATTGGTGGTAACAGCTCTTTCTCACTTTCTGTGTTGTTTCTGTTCACTTGTGCCATTCTCCTCCATCTTCTTACAATTTCTCCAGAGCATGATTTGTGTAATGGTGCCCCACTGTTTCCAATATTTTTTACTTCTGTATTGTTCACAGGAAGGGACCTCAGCTGATGCTTTTCACACATTTTACATATATTGTTATTATTTTACATAGTTTACAGTATGTTTAGCCTTTTTTGCACATTTCACATTTCTCTCATTTGCATAATTGCCACCCAGATTATCCATAGGGTTTTAGCACATTCCTTCACAATTAATAGATTTGGATATTAGGTATTTGTATACTTGCCACATTACTACCTGATACCTGGTTTTTTTTACTATATTCTATGCACGTGTGTGTGTGTGTGTGTGTGTGTGTGTGTGTGTGTGTGTGTGTGTGTGTGCGTGCATGCATGCGTGCGTGCGTGCATGCGTGTGTGTGTGTGTGTGTGTGTGTGTGTGTGTGTGTGTGTGTGTGTGTGTGTGTGTGTGCGTGTGCTCATGTGTGTACAAATTCTTTGTTTGAAGGGGATGAATCATAGTGATTTCAAATTCACATGAATTATTTTCATAAATGGATAGATGGCAAAGTAGAATGTAAGCAATACTATATTAGTACATGAAACAAGAATCAACATTTTGACAGACATTCATCATTTAGGTAGTCTGGTTATTACCAGGAGATTGTGTAAGGAAGTCAAAAGTTAGAATACAGCTTGTCATATATGCCTATAAGAATAATTGCGGTATTAGTAAACTTCAGATTATAGGATACTTTAAAGGTTGTTGTATAGCTATACTTAAGGCAGGAAAGTACTTCACCTCAATAGTAAAGGGTTAGTGTCATAACATGTTCGGCCGGATTTACGAAAGCTTGCATGGAGTGCAAGAAGAGTGTAGGAGCTCACGCCGTTCATATGTCTGCTGTGCGATCCTGGTACAGCCGGCAGGGGCGTGGACGAGAGCTGCTAAAGCTACTCTTGCACAGACAGCGTCATAGTATGCAAGTTACCTCATTTGCTGGTGAAAGCCATGCAAATGAGGTAAATTTGTGATCCAGGAAACACTAACCTGTCCGTGGAAGATTAGTGTTAGCTGCAGAAATGTACTCTGTTGGTAACAGAGTACCGTTCTGCAAATAGCTAAACGGAGCTATGACAGCTCCAAATAAAGGATGCATACAGTTGAGGAAGCATGCCAATGGCCAAATATAAGGCCATTGGCATTTATAAATGTTTAAAAATATAAAAATTTAACTTTTTTTCCCTCCGATCTCCGATGTTTAAGCATAGTGCAGCACCGCTCAAACGTGCGGCACTTATAAAAACACGAAAATATTTTTTAAAAAGTCAAAAATAGGCATTTTCACTAAAAAGCTTATTCTGCCATGCAGGTAAATGGCAGGCTGAAGACAACATGGCCACTGAGTAGTGGCTGCTAAGGGGGGGGGGGGGTCAGTGTGAGAGATGTAACCATGCATTAGTCGGCAATCCTATGCAAATGAGGATAAGGATAGTGAATCCCAATTTTTTACAGCATGTGAGCATGTCCCAAGAGTGTAAGAGTAGGAGTAGGTGAGTAGTAGAGTAGAATATAGGTGACATCATGAGGGGGGGTGTCCGACAGGCTGTAAGCTAATTGGAGCACAGTGGCTTATGTTTGCTTTGAGTTGCTCAGGATTGCAAGAGGCGTGCCTACAGTTGTCCTATTTGAAAACCTCAAACCAAAGGTGCACAATGTTAAAAGATAGGAAACTCCTTGCAAACATGCACACAGCGTGTGTGCATGTGTGCACGTGTTTGCGCTTGTTTGCGGGGCGCATCCCCCCGGGCAGAAACAGAAAGGCAAAAGGAAGGAGAAGAAGTAGTAGGAAGTTAACCAAGGAGAACTAGCAGAGCTGCCAGGTGAAATATATCAGAATCAGCCAATTACACAGGCAGCAGACTAGCTCAGCCCAGCCCAGCACTTTAAACTCTGCAAACACCATCCCCACCTGTTTTTTTCCCAAGAACTCTGCAAAACTGCAGTATACAAAGAGGGAAAGCTTAAAAAGCTTAAGTCAGACAAAATGTTAGTGGCTGCTCTTGCTATCATAAACCAACATGTGCAAGGTGCTGAGGGTGGTGATGCTGTGAATGCTGCTGAGCAACCCAGAGTGAGGAGAAGGAGAAGAGTGTACAGATCCAGGGTAACCTACCAGGGGCTACATGAGCTGGAGATAGTGGAGCACTATAGGGTCGACAGAGACCTCCTACAGCAAATTGTTGAGCTGTGCCGGCCACACCTCACACACACAATCAACAGAGGGGAACCCATCCCAGTGGATACCAAGGTATGTGATGGCCTAAGAATACTAGCTACAGGTACCTTCCAAAGACAAAATGGTGATATGATGGGAATTTCACAGGCATCAGCAACCAGGGTACTCCACCAGTTCCTGGATGCCATGTCAGCACATGTCGGTGACCACATATATTTCCCCAATTCCTGTGAGGCATTGGCCAGCAATATGTGTCTTTTCCACCAAATAGCAGAATACCCTGAGGTAGTTGGTGCAATAGACTGCACGCACATATGCATCAAAGCACCACCCGGTGAGCAGGGTAGGGTCTACATCAACCGCAAGGGCTTCCCCTCCATCAACTGCCAGATTGTGTGTGATGCCCAGGGCATAATAATGAATGTGTGTGCTGGCTGCCCTGGAAGCTATCACGATTCCCACATCTGGCATCTGATGCAGCTGTACCAGAGATTTGCCAATGGGGACATCCCTGATGGTCACCTAATGGGGGATGCTGGATACGCACTGGAGCCATGGCTAATAACACCCATCAGAAATGCACACACACCTGAACAAGAACTCCATAATGAGGCACACGCACAAACAAGAAACATAATTGAGCGTGTGTTTGGGATGCTCAAGTCACAGTTCTGGTGCCTGGACACATCTGGTGGAGCCTTTGCAGTACTCACCAACTACATGTACCCAAATTGTTATGGTATGTGCCATGCTACACAATATGATCCTGGAGAAACAGCTGCAGCAGGAACAGCATGGGGCAGGGCCAAACAGCCCCCCACCATTGCCAAGGCCTGCACAGGCACAGCGTAACTCGAAGGAGGAACAACCAGAGCCTGCACCAGTAGGCAAAAGGAGGCATGCCCAGTATGCCCTGGCCTTGGCAAATAGGCAATGCATAACACATACACTGACTCAGTAGCAACCCTGGAAATTACACCTCTCTCTGACTCGCACATACAGTAAAAGGGATGCCTAGTTTGACACTACCTGTTTTCAAACATGTATAGTACTATGTGCATCCGACATAGGCAGCCCTGCAGCACCACCTGAGGCATGAAGCTATGAAGTCACAAACTAATATGCATGTAATTGGAAGCTAAGGTCTGTAGTACAGTGGTATGCCTCAAGCCAGTATGATAGGCAAAAGCACAGACTGAAATGGAGTACCTGACATAGCAGTGCAGGCTTAGCAAATGTGTATAAGTGTCAGGTGTACCCCTTATCAGGTGTGCCCCCAGGTAGAAATGTACAAATAATAGCTGTCCTCCCTGTATGTAGAAGTGTTAAGTCTATGCAAATT
Source organism: Protopterus annectens (assembly GCF_019279795.1). Lineage (NCBI taxonomy): Eukaryota > Metazoa > Chordata > Ceratodontiformes > Protopteridae > Protopterus > Protopterus annectens. The sequence continues at coordinate 1,282,589,865 of NC_056732.1, read as the reverse complement.
GACTCATGGAAGCCCTGCAGGTACAGCGTGCTTTCTGTCGATGTACAACACAAAGGTGAGCCCTGAAGTAAAAACCAACTTGAATTTTCACACACATATATAGTATATATATGCCCATAGTGGGCATGCTCACACACTTAAACAAATTTACCAAATGTTAGTCAACAACATACTGAAAGGTCATACTGGGCATGCTCACACACTTAAACAAATGAAGCAAATGTCAGTCAACAACATACTGAAAGGTCATACTGGGCATGCTCACACACTTAGGCCATGTCTGAGTACAGCAGTGGGCCACACATATCTGGCAGTTGCAATTCTTACTCCAGATACATGTCACTATTCACCAATCCTGCCTTGCACACACAGTGATATGAAAACAGACCCATATAATATATTGGACCCCTGTCATAATCAAACTATGTAATACAAGTACTTAAGTTGTTCAAAGAAAGTGAAAATCCAAAGAAGATCAATAAATCTCCGATCAGCATCATCAAGAAACAATGAGCACTCCTAACATTATCCAAGCCATGTTCTGGCAAAAATATTGCCAAAGAGTCCATAGAGAACCATGAAGCTTTCTTTAGCTATGTCATAAATATCAATGTAAACTCATATATGTTCTGAGTCAGTGCAAAGTATAAATGAATACATGTACATGACTGACATTGCCAACATCTTATCAGACAGGTTCATACATATTTACCCCCCTCTCACAGACAAAAGGACCCATTACCATACCTGGAGATTGTGAAAAGCCAGAAATCACATATACAATGGTTAAACAGCTCTATCCAAACCTAAAAACATGGTGTCTATGGGATGACATGGTGTCCCTGGCTGTGTCATATATGAACTCCAAAGCAAACAGACCCTGCACCTGAACAGTCTTTTGAGACTCACCCTCTGTACAGGATATGAAACTGTTGAATGGGTTACAGCAATGTTTGGCACACTCCACAAGTGTTGGTGCACAACAGACCATGGGAACTATTATCTTATAAGCCTAATAAGCCTGATCTGCAAGGCCATGGAGTCCATCATTAAGGAACTCATAAACAGAGCTATTAGGAACCTACAAACACCCAACCCTACCCATCTTGGTTTGGTCAGGGGCAGATCATGGTCCCTAAACCTGCTAAACAGTTTTCAAGGCAGTTATGTAGGACACACATCAATGAAATGAGCTCCACATGGCCTACATAGACCTTTAAAAGCCCTTTTCTAACATCCCACACACATGTCGTATCCACAAAATCAACAACCTGTGCATAAACACATATGTCATCTGATGGATTGCCAACTGGGGCACAGATAGATCCCACAAGGTAAGAATTGTGGTCTCCCTGTTGGACTGTAAGCTGGTAACAACTGCTGTTCTCTATGGCTCAGTCCAGGGACCCCTCCTGTCTGGTGTATACTTTTCAGAAATACAGTCAAACACACGAGGGATATGATTAACAAAGTTTGTGGATGACTGCAAAAAGGTTGTCATAATCAATGTTTGGGACAACAGAGACATCCTTAAAAAGGGTCTCAGTCAGACAGATGTGGTGTCAAAATTATGCCCTCGAGCTACAGTCATACAAATACCACATAGGTGCCAACACCCTAAATATGGAGGTAATAATAAGGGATCTATGGACACATGTGGATAGTCATCTCTACTTCCAGAAACACATTCACAAAGTGGTTAGAAAATCATGCTATGTGTTCCCACAAATTGCCAAGGTATTTGCATGTAGGTCAAAGGAGGTTCCCTCTACTCATCAGTCATCAGACCCATCAGAGAGTATCACGGCACACTTGCAATGAATCTTACTAGGCACCTTCAGCAGCTGGAAAGACCACTGAAGTACCTCAACAAGAGGATTACTGGCCTCAAACAGTTGCCCCATGCAACAAGACTGAAGTAACTCCATCTGTACTCTGTTGCATACTGTCTATTCAGCCGATCTCTGCCCAACAAACAGGTCCATGTCCAATGCAGAACTGATGTACATGCTCTATCTGAAGTAAACCCAAGCTCACTGTGCCACATGCTCTAGGGATATAATCATCACAGCAATAAATAGAACATGTTGGAGGGATACATTACTAACTCACAGACTTCCCTTGCTTTGGAACAGGCTCCCAACCTACATTAAGCTGAGTCCCTCACTGATACTCTTCCAGAGGAGTCTTGATGAGTGTATGTGAAACTGAACTGTCACACCATGGATCACTTCATCAGCTCTACTACACAGAGGCATTGGGAACTAACCCCATGTATGGTGATAGCTGCACACTCTAGCCATACTAATATATGCCTTCAGGCAGATAGCCTATTACCTACCTAAGTATATATATATATATATATATATATATATATATATAGATATATATATATATATATATATATAGATATATATATATGTAGGGGGAACACAGTATAATAAGCCAAAGATGGATGGGTGGAGATGTGGAGCCATGCAGGACTGTCCCACCCAGCACACATCCCAATGGCACAAAAGACACGAGGTGGACATCTCACCCACTGTACATAATAGCCACCAGTATCTGTAAGCATTATGGTGTATGTGGTGCATGTGCCTGCTGTACAATATGACTATACAATGAAGTACACATCTACTATCTGTAGACATGTACCTGTCACATAGGTTCATAGGTATGTAGTAGACTATCTTCACGAAGGCATATATTAGCATAGGCAAGTTGTGCAGCTTTCACCGCCCCATCGGTTAGTCTCCTAGGCCATAGTTCTAATAGTTAGTACCCTAAGCCCCTTTCTAGTGGGGCTGCTGATGTGATGCCTGGCATGAATTGTCTGTTTCCCATTCACTCATCAAGGTTCCTATTGAAGAGTGTCAGCAAGGGGCTCTGTCTGATGTACATTAGGACTCTGTTCCACAGTAAGGCAAGTGTCTGGGATGGTACTCTATCCCACCACCATGTTGTATTCATTGTTGTGAAGAGGTTCATATCCCTGGAATGTGTAGTGCAACTCAATTTTGTTATCTGTAGATGGAGCATGTTCAACAATTATGTGTTGGACATGGCTCTATATGTTAGGCAGAGTGCACCTCCGAGTAGGCGGTACGCAACGGAGAACAGATTTTGTTTTACCAGTTGTGTTGCATAACACAACTGTTTGAGGCCAGTAATCCTCTTGGTGAGGCACGTCTGTGGTCTCTCCAGCTGCTGGATATGCTTAGTCGAGTACATCCAAAATGGTGCATTGTACTCAATGATGGGTCTGATGATTTAAGAGTAGAGGGCCACCACTACCTCTTTTGATCCTGATGCAAACCCTTTGTTGATTAAGTGGGCCACCTAGTTTTTCCTAATCACTATGGCAACATGGTTGTCAAAGGAAAGATGACTATCTACTTGTGTCCATAGATCCCTTATTACCTTGTCAGTTTTTAGGGGGTAACACCTATGTGGTAGTTTGTGGGTACTTTGTTTTCCCCAAAAGGGATTATTACTCATTCTTTCACATTGAGCTTGAGGCCATGATTCTGACACCACACATCTGTCTCATAGAGTCCCTTCTGGAGAATATTTGTGTCATCCGGGGAATCTATTATGGCAAACACTTTACAGTTCCCAGCAAACTTAGTCAACCACAACCCTTCTGTGTTGGCATGCACTTTTGAGAAGTCTATACCAAACAGGAGGGGCCCCAGGACTGAACCCAGGGCTACACCAGTTGTTACCAGTTTACAGTCTGACATGTAGCCAGCAACTCTTAATTTGTGGGATCTATCTGTGAGCCAGTTTGCAATCCATCTTGTGATGTATGGATTTATGCCCAGGTTGGTGAGTTCATCTATGATACCTGACTTGGGAATGGTGTGAAAGGCCTTAGTGAGGTATAGGTAGGTTGTGTGGAACTCCTTTCAATCATCTGTAGCCTGGGTAACTGTCTCAAAGAAATCCACCCAGTTCAGGAGACGTGATCTGCATTTGACAAAGCCAAACTGGGTGTACGCAACTGTGTGAAGGTTCTCAATGTCTTTATTGTTGACTTCCATTATGATTGGCTCCATTGCCTTGCAGATCAGACTTGTCAGGCTCATAGAGTGTGAATGCCAAGGGTCTTTTGTGGCCCCACCCCTGTGGAGTGGGAAGAATGTTGCTGTGCAACATTCTATGGGTACATATCCTGTAGAGAGGATGTAGAGAGAAGTGCAGGTATCCTTGATGAATATGGATACATCCCCACCCTATGTGCTATGATCCAGGTTCTGATGCTGGAAGGTATGGAATGAGTAGTATCCTGGTAGTGCTGTTGTGCTCTCTGGAGCCTTTAACTAGGTTTCTGTTACTGCACAGATATCAATATTCTCCATACTGAGAAGTGCTTTGAGTGTGTGCATTTGGAGGCTGAGACTTCTGGCAATAAGTAGCATTTAGCTCACTTTGTGGTTATTTGTGTTGGTTACAGGGTTTGGTTTGTCCTGAGTTCCACACCTGAAGTCAGTGCCTCATTGGTCCAATCCAACCATAAGCTAATTACCTTACATATCCACATTCTGCCCCCACCCCCCATTAAGGAAACCATGTTAAAAAATTCCTCCAAAGCCAACTTCATGCTTCTTAAGACAGACGTGGTGAACTTCATGACACCCATGCGGATGGACAATACAGTTACGACTACTGAATCCTACACAATTGCACTTTATAAGCACTTACATGAGTGCATGGATCATGCTATCCCAAACAGAACCAAGACACTATTCTCCAAAAAAAGGAATCCAATATGGTGGTCCCCTGCCATAAACAAACTGTACAACAGAAGGAAGAAACTGTTGCAAAAGAGAGTAAAATCCCATGAGTGGAGGAGATCTCTGGTCAGCCTCAGTAAGAAGCTACGCTCCCTGATAAAATCCTCCAAAGCTAGTTACAAAAACAAAATCGCCAATGATTCTAAAGACAACTGCAAAGCATTCTATAGCTATGTCAAGAATCTCAATGGCAATACTCAGATCTGCTCTGAGTTACAGCATAATTGCACTAAATATACAGTCCAAACTGATATTGCCAGCATCCTGGCAGATAGGTTCAGTGCTAACCTTACCCCCCCTCTCACCCACGAAAGAGCCCATCTCTATACCAGAAGAATGCAAAGTTCCTTTAATCATGGCTGCACAGGTAAAAACCACACTCTCAAAAGCCAGGAACACAGCATCCATGGGACCAGACAACATCCCAGGCTGAGTTCTACACAAACTACAGACCGGACTGGCACCACACCTAAGTACCATGTTCAGTCATAGCCTCACTTCAGGCTTTGTGCCTGCTGAATGGTGCACAGTGATGGTTATCCCACTACACAAGGGGGAAGCCACCCCATTAGCCTGATTAGCCTGGTCTGCAAGGCCATGAAACATATCATCATGGAACTTATAAACAAAGACATTGATAATTTCCAAACTCTGGACCCCAACCAGTTCAGGTTTGTAAAAGGCAGATTGTGTCTCCTAAACCTGATAGACTTCTTTGAAGCAGTCACCAAAGCCGTAGACAAGGGTAAGGTGGTTCACACAGCTTATTTAGATCTTGCCAAGACTTTCAACACCATTCCCCACTCTGGAATTATAGATAAACTAACTAAGGTAGGTATAAATCCCTATGTCTCAAGATGGGTTGCCAACTGTCTCACTGACAGAACCCACACTGTGAAAGTAGCAGACTCCAAATCCAACTTCAGACCAGTGACAAGTGGAGCACCACAGGGTTCAGTCCAGGGTCCTGTCCTGTTTGGTATCTACTTCTCTGAAGTACAGGCTACCACCGAAGGTCTTTGGCTAATGAAGTTCGCAAATGACTACAAACTAGGAGCCATAAATGAAACTACTAACAATGTGGGCATCCTACAAAAGGGCCTCACTGAGACAGATGCCTGGTGTCAAAGCCATGGCCTCAGTCTCAGTGCCAAAAAGTGCAGTGTCATCCCATTTGGTAAAAACTCTGTACCCATGAACTACAATGTAGGTGGTAGTATACTTAACACCGAAAGTGTGATAAGAGACCTTGGGACATAGGTGGACAGTAGTCTCTCCTTTGATAATCACATTGCCACAGTTGTCAGGAAATCCTTCTATGTGGCACACCTCATCACAAAAGGTTTCTCAAGCAGAAAAAAAGAGGTCTTTGTTCCCCTCTACTCATCACTCATTAGATCCATTATAGAGTACAATGCCCCTTTTGGTATGTGCCTCACAAGACATCTACAACAACTGGAAAGGCAGCAGAAATACCTCACAAAGAGGATTACCGGCCACAAACAGATGTCCTATACAGACCGTCTCAAAAAACTCTAGCTTTACTCTGTTGCATATCACCTACTCAGAGGTGATCTCTGCCTAACATACAAAGCTATGTCAAACCCAGAGCTGTTGGACATGCTCCACTTAAAGAAATCCCAATCCCTCTGAGCTACACGCTCTAGGGACCTACACCTTGTCACCACAATAAACAGAACATGCTGTAGGGATAGATTCCTGTCCCAGAGACTTCCCATACTCTGGATTAAACTACCTATCTATATCAAACAAAACTCCTCATTAGCACTCTTCAAGAAAAATCTTGATGATTGGATGGGAAATAGGAAATTCACCCCGAGGATCACTTCTGTGTCTTTGCTCAACAGTGGCACAGGAAAATACATTTCTTGGGTCGCAAAAGCCAGGGTACCTTTTTGGCTGGGCTTGTATAGGCCCCAGGGCCGATAGTCTAGTATCTACCTATGAATCTATGAACCTTTGAGCTTTGCCTAAAAAAGGTAATATGGGGACAGCTAGAGCCTATTGGATTTTACTTCAATTGTATTGGTATGTCGCTGGATTGCTATTGCGCTGCCATTTTTATTCAATTTGTTAGTTGTTGGCTTTGTTTTTCTTTCTCAGTTTATTATGGCAACTGGCAGCACGCAAGAAGCAGTATTGATGGTTACTAGAGCTGAATTTGAATTACTTCAGCACTCAGTAACAGATCTAACAAAACTGTTACAGCAACTGTCTGGGAACAACATTAATGCAGGAGAAATGCAACCAGTCTGCCCTATACGGAATAGAGCTGATAGCGGCGACAGTTTGGACAGTATTCCACCAGGGCAACCTCAACTGCAACATCAAACTATAATGCACAATGTTGAACCTTTACAAAATGACATACAACTGCAGCGGTGGCTAAATCAAATAGAAAATAACATTATAGACACAGACAAGCATATTTACTACAATGATAGATAATTTTCATGATTTGATATGGAACTATCGTAAATTAGTTCATGAGAATGTATATTTTAAAGAGTGCATTAAGTGTCAGCAGGTTCCCAAGGGGTTAAGATACTGGAAGTATCCAACGGGACTTAAAGAGAATAGTGCATTGCATAAGGAGCTTTTTCAACTTTTTGATCGGCAGGGGTGAGAATTTTTAGAGGTACTGATCAAACATAATGGTTACAAAATGGAAGAATTAAATGTTCAAATTGAAGCACTCGATGCAAAAATAAAGCAGCAGACAGCATTTGCAGCTTGTCAAAATCAATACCTCAAGGTTTTCACTCAGGTGGATAACCATAGCAAATTGGTTACAGACAGAAAAACCCGCAAACTACATAAAGATCAAATGGACTATTCCAACAGAAGAGCCTACCCTAAACCACCATGTGGACAGCGTCACAGCGAGCAAAGGGAAGAAACAGCTCTTCCTTCAAATAATAATGGCAGGCATAATTCTAATGAAGTGGATACAAACAACCAACAACAAATCCCTTTAGAGGAGAGTACCCTACACAGATCGGAATGGCTGCGGAACAAAGACAGCTATCAGGCGAGGGGCAATTCAGCATACACATGGAGGAGGCAGAGAACGGGCTCACGCTCACGGAACAATTACAATTAGAACTGGTAGGTGAACAAATTCCACATAATATCTACCAACTCATCACTAATTCTACAGGGACTATAAAATTTACAATTATAGTCAGGTAGTTTTAAATACTCAACATGCTAATATTTTCAGAAAAGGTTTTACATTCATACCTAAGAGGCAAGCAAGGGTCACAGATTTAATAACAGAACTGAAGCTGTTCACTAGGAAGATGAACCTAGCTGTTATATTTCAACATGCTTCAACTATACAGAACAACCCAATGCATATCCCTAGTAGTTTTAATCATCCCCTAAATTCTAAGATAAAACTGCTTGAAGAATTATGTGAACTTGATTTTAGGAATCAACTTCAACAACAAAAAACTAAATATCCCATAAGCAATATCACCAAACAACAACAAGAAATATTAAATGAGTTGAAGGCAAGAGGTGACTTACGTATTATGCAACCAGATAAGGGAGGGGGACTGGTGATAGTGAATTTAATGGACTACAACCAGCTTATACTACAAATATTATATGAAGATGCATACATTGAAGCCTCTATTAATGAAATTAATATTTCCAACGCTAGAAGTGACTATTATTAGGAAGACATGCTGATGCAGGGGCAAATAACAAAAGAGGCCCATGTGTATATGCATGTACAAAATCCCAGAATACCTATTATTTTTGGAGCACCCAAAATTCACAAGGACATACAAAACCCACCTTTACGTCCAATTGTGGATGCTGGGGGCTCGAAAACATATTTTATGGCCAAATATGTAGACATGCAACTGAAAGAAAAAGTGTTTGGTTTACAATATATATGTTGTGATTCTTGGGACTTTCTTAAAAAGGTCAATATGACACATATACCAAATGCTGAAAATATTACATTTACTACTGTGGATGTAAAAGATCTTTTTACATGTATACCTCAGGATGTAGGGCTGGAATGGTTCACAGATTTTTTCACGGAAATAATGGTTATCCCTCAGGATGACATCAACACTTTATCACATTTGTTGCAATTGGTTTTAACTAATAATTATTTATACCATGATGGTCACTATTTTAAGCAAATAAAAGGGGTAGCAATGGGCTCCCCAGTAGGCACACTGTATGCAAATGTAGTTATGGCCATGTGGGAACATAATTATTTGTTCCAGTCATATTTTATGGAATATGTTAGTATGTATTGCCATTTTTTGGATGATCTATTTTTTATTTGGAATGGTCCCATAGAAATCATAGACTAGTTTGTCTGATGCATTAATAATTCAACTGATTTTTTTAAAGTTTACTTATGAAGTTGGAAGAAATAGTATTTCATATTTGGATGTTTTGTTGACAAAAAATTCGGTACAAGGTTGTTTAAAGGCCAACATATATAGGAAAAAAACTTATTCCAATAAGTTTTTGCATTTCACTAGTAATCATCCAAAACATGTTAGGAAAGCAATTATCAAGGGACAAATGGTCCGTGCAGCGTGAATGGTAATGGGAGTAGATGATTTTATGGAAGAATGTCGATACATTAGTGATATGTTTTTAAACAGGGATTATCCCAAACAATTTGTGGACAGCATTCTCTTCGAAGTAGTACATAAGAGAAACATTGGGTTTTATCAGCTCTTATTGGCAAACATTAGTACAATTGTTTCAGATTCACAAGAACGGGAAACACCCCTTAACATGGAACGATCAAACACACAGTCTAACACAAACAGATATGGCAATATAGGTTTTATAACTACATACACCTAGGACTCTGCAGACATTATACATCTCATGAGGAAAAATTGGACATTCATTATGAGAGACACCGAACTAGTTAAAGTTTTAGGTGTACAACCCTCAATTACTTATAAGAAGGACCGTAATTTAAAAGACTGGTGAAATGCATGTTCCAATGTAGTAGAGAAAATTCAAGGAACCATGAGAAAATGCAACATGTGCACATATTGTGCTTATATACTACAAGTGGACCACTTGTCAATTATGGGTATAGAGATTAATGTTACAGGTAAATACAATTGCAACACAATGGGTGTTGTCTATGCGGCAGTATGCTCGCACTGTTCAGCCTTTTATATAGGCAAAACAGAATGAAAACTAAAACAGCGTATTTATGAGCATATTTATGAAATTAATAAACAATCACATACCAATGCATTATATAGACATTTGGTACAAAATCCTACACATACATTTAAGTTTATAGTATTAGAACAAGTACAACCATCTCCAAGAAAAGGTCCATGGAAAGTGATTTTAGAATCCAAAGACTATTGGTGGCAGGTTCTTTTAAATGCCACACAATTTCCGGATCTGAATGACTCAATTTCTATTGCAAGCATTTTAAAGCTCAAGGTCTATAATAGATAGAGTATTGTTCTATGGAAATTATGTATAGTATTTGTATTTGTTTTTTAACATGGTTTTATATAGGTACCACACATATATTTATTATGACATATGTAAATATGTATTTTAAACAAATATTTTAAACATACATTTAGATATGTATACTTATAACCAATTAATTATTATTATTTTATATTCTGTATTTAATTTAATGCAACTGTTAACTATTGAGTAACTAATTGAATAATTGATTGTAATTCGTGAATACAGATCACTATATAAGAAGTTTCTCTTATTGTAATGGTTGTCTGAAGAAGGCTGGTGTGACAGCCAAAAGTGCTTACCTAACTTTTCAATAAACTTGGATTCCTTATTTTACCTGGATTTATTTCATCTGCATTGGCATACTATTGGATTTTACTTCAATTGCATTGGTATATCACTGGATCGCTATTGCGCTGCCATTTTTTATTCTTGTCATGTTGTCCAGGGAGGTATGTCCCAGATCATTCACACTGACATGTACAAAGAACACGTCATATATGTACCTGTTCTGGAGTGATGTAAGTGCTTGTGTTATGTGGTGGATCATAGCACCTGACAGACAACTGACAGTAACCTTCCCCTTGTCCAGCAGAGTGAGCGGAACATCTGTGTGCTTGACTATGGAGTCACCTATTACTAGTGTGTTGGGTATGTTGTTTTGCCTTAGGGCCTGTTGAGAGGAACACTGCTTTGGTGTATTATGTGTTTTCTGGCGTGTGCTTGGAGGTGCATGTTGCTTGCTTGTCTGCTTAGGACACTCTCTCTTTTTCAGATTAATATTTGTATTCTCAGAGTATGGTAATGTGTATTTATGTGCGTGTTTTGCTGGTGCTTATATTGTAGGTCTATGTGAGACTGTTGGTGTTGTGGTTGTATGACCCTACTCCTCTTGACTGTATTGTCCAGTATTGGGTTGACAGAGCTTAGCCACCGGTTTGACCCGTTGTGTGCCAGCATGTGGTGCATCAACCCACATATGATATGGTCATGGCCTATGCATACAAAACACTCACAATACACCTAGTATAATAAACCTGCTGAGGTTAGCAAATGTGAAAAAAAACTTTGGGCAAACTGTCAGCAAGTAATGTCTGTATTGCACCCTGTAACTCCATATTGCTTGCTGAAGTGTAAAGACGTACTTAGTTTGGATTAAAAACCCCGCACTTGCCAACCGTGTGTGTGTGTGTATGTGTGTGTGTCTGTCTGTCTCTCCCTGGGGAGAGAGCAACCTTTTTGGAGACTACTCACACCCCTTAAAAGTGGTATACTCATCTTTGTCAAGTCTGATGATGTCACCATCCTACAAATATACCTGTGGAAAGATAAAATCCCAGTAATGTGTATAGTGCGTCATGTAAATGTGCACTGTTGTAGTATTATACTGTAATTAGGTAGGGGTTTGATTCCTGCACTTGCTGAGTTTGTGTGTCTCTCTGGGGAGACACAACCTTTTTGGAGACTACTCACACCCCTTAAAAGTAGTATACTCATCTTTGTCAAGTTATCCTACAAATATATCTGTGGAAAGGTGAAATCCTAGTAATGTGTATAGTGCATCGTGTAAATGTATACTACTGCATTATCATAATGTAGTTAGGTAGGGGTTTGATTCTGGCATTTACCGACTGTGTGTGTATCTCCCTGGGAGGCGCAACCTTTTGGGAGACCACTCACACCCCTTAAAAGTAATATACTCATCTTTGTCAAGTCTGATGATGTCACCATCCTACAAATAAACCTGTGGAAAGGCCAAATCCCAGTAATGTGTATAGCATGTCATGTAAATGCATACTGCTGCAGTATCATAATGTAGATAGGTTGGGGTTTGATTCCTGCACTTGCCGAGTGTGTGTGCCTCCTTGGGGAAGAGCAACCTTTTTGGAGACTACTCACACCCCTTAAAAGTGGTATACTCATCTTTGTCAAGTCTGATGATGTCACCATCCTACAAAGATACCTGTGGAAAAATGAAATCCCAATAATGTGTATAGCACTTTGTGTAAATGCATACTGCTGTAGTACCATAATGTAGTAAGGAAGGAGTTTGAATCGTGTGCTTGCTAACTGTGTTCTGTTGGTCAATGTGGCATGAGTTTTGATTTTTCCAGTGTATGACATATCACAATGACATCTGTATGTGCATTACACATGTAAGTTAGCTGTGGGGCAAAGCCATATACATACATGTGACCTAAATTATTTCATAGTTAGGTACTCTGCTTTCTCCATGAAAGCATCTGTTATCTTTGCCAGAGTGTGCTGGTGCTTTCCAGACCTTAGGTCACTTCTGTATGCTCGTAATAAGCTTAGAGCCACTACAGTGATCCCTGGGCTACGTCTTCTGTTTCACATCTACTCATCACAGTTTCTATTAAAGAGTGTGAGTGAGGGTTTATGCTTGAGGTATATTTTAATCCAGTTCCAAAGCAAGCAAAGTCTGGCAAAAATGACTAATCATTATAGGTGTGCAACAACCTCTGTGGATCTGCATGCAAACCCTTAATTGCTTATGTGCTCCACAGGGGGATTTCCAAAACCCTTTGTTAATGTGATTATCAAAGGAGAGATGACTAAACACATGGCTCTATGTATACATTAGTACCTGTTCCACATTTTGGGGGCTACTACCTATGTGGTACTCTGGGGATACTTTGTTTTCTAAAAGTGGATAACTATGCTTTCTTTGGCTTATAGCTTTACATCATGAGTTTGACACCAGGTATTTGTCTCTATGATACCTTTTTGGAGGATGTGTGTGTCATCTAGAGACTAAAGTATAGCCCACAGTATGCATTTTCATCAAACGTGGGCAGACATATCTCTACTGTGTTTGCTTGTACCTAAGAAAACTATATGCCAAACAGGAGTGGTCCCAGGACTGAGTGCAGGTGAATACCACTTGTTACTGGCATAGAATTGTACATGGAGGCTGCAAATGTTACTGTGTCCCACATCTGTGCGCCAGTTGTCAATCCATCATCTAACAATTGTTTATGGTCAGTCTGTTGAGGTTATGTATAATACCAGAATGTGGGATGGGTATGAATTGCTGGTGAGCTATAGCTTGGCTGTGTGGACTTCCCCTCTCTCACCTATAGCCTTGTTAACTGGCTTGAAGTCTACTAGGTGTAGGAGCCATGATTTGGCCGTTAGAGAGCCTGAGTGGGTATGGTGCAGTGTTTGCAGGTTCATAATGTCTCTGTTAATGAGTTCCATAATGCTGTGCTCCATAGCCTTCCAGATAACATTTGTCTGGCTTATAGGGTGAGAGTTTCCAGGATCTGTTGTAGTTCTACCCTTAATCAATTTATGTTAACATTTGCACTGGGTGTGATGAGGGTGGACAGGATTAGGAATAAGTATATTAGAGGGTCGGCCCAGGTTTGAAGGTTAGTAGACCAAGCCAGATAGGCAGGATTACATTGGTTTGTACATGTGCTAAGGAGGGATGCAGAGTATATTGTGAAATAGATGCTAAGGATGAAGCCGACAGGTAACAGGAAAAGAGGAATGCCTAAGATGAGGTTTATGGTTGTGGTGAGAGAGGACATGCAGGTGGATGGTGTGACAGAGCAAGATGCAGAGGGCAGGAAGAAATGGAAACAGATTATCTACTGTGGCGACCCCTAATGGGAGCATCCGAAAGGAGAAGAAGAAGAAGACATTGTAGCTCAACCCTTCTGGACTGTGAACACCATTACCGTGCGTCATTCCACAAGTATGCAACCTGTATAGAGGCTGCATCTGGACAGAGTGTTTAGGTGAGTGGTGACTTCATATGTCAGCTTGTGTATGACACAGCCAGGGACACTGTCCAGTACCATTACCACTGTGCTTTTGACTTTGGTAAAGAGATGTTTTAACTAGAGTTTCTGTGAATCATCAGGTTTTACATTCTTCAGGTCTGGAAATGTGGCCCTTGTGTAATGACAGGGTGGTGAAATCCGGATTCAAACTGCCTGACAAGAAATTGGTAATATCAGTCAGATAAGTGTACTTTGTGACCATTTACATTAATTGTGACCCAATCTGAGATTTCCCCTGTAGATTGTAAACAACACTAAAGAAAGCTTTAGTGTTGTCTTTGGAATCCTTGCCATTTTGTATTTGAAGCTTGCCTTGTATGTTTAATGAGGGCTTGTATTTTCCCAATGATACTGACCAGAGAGGTTATCCCTTCTTGGTATGTAACTCTTTTTTGGTACATCTTCACACCTTCTATTATATATTTAGTTTATGGCAGGGGTCCGTGAGACTAATGCACTGTTACTGTATAAGTGATAATTTCTTGTGTTTGTGATAGCACGATCCATGCAAGCCTGTAAGTGAACAGTGTGCATTACTAAAGGATTATGCAGCTGGGACAGTGTTAACCTTAGTAATGCAAACCAATGACACATAGCAACAACAGCATCACCCACATCACAGTGTCAACCCATGTCATACACACACATGCATACTCAAGTTCCAAAATATGTGTAGTACAATGCATACTGGCCACCAATAGAAACTATGGAGTGTTAACACTGGCCAATACAGGGCATGTCACCCTGCCCATGTGTCCAATATGCATGTACATGCAGACAGTGCACCTCCACCATGTTCACAAATGGACACCTGCAAACATGTGTTGCACACACCCCACATTTACTGTCCACTGTATAACGCATGCTGACACAACTACACACATCAGTCAAGTGGCACATGGGCAAACAAAACACAATTGGAATAAACACTGGTGAAAACAATACAACATTGCTAATTACAGCTTTAATGCATCATGTCTGCTCAGCTACACCTTCAAGGATATCATTACATTTTACTGCTGACAACATGCTACACATCCAACCATTGCTATACTTTATTTTAGTCACCCTGTGCATCAGCACCATATTAGCCTGTTCCTGCATCAATGTTACAGATGACAGGGGGTGGCACAGGTTTCATCATATGCACAGGGTGTGTTGTTGGTTTGCCAGAGGCCTACACTGAGCCATACAATTGACATGTGTGTGTGAGTGTGTGTGTGAGGGCCATGAGTACTGTTATGGGCCAACGTTGATGTCATGTGTGTGGGTATGTGTTTGCCCTAGGTTTCTGGTTTATATGTGTGTGTCTGCATGCACGCAGTTCCACCATGTGGCTGCCATATATGGGGATTTCTGAGACAGCTACAGACTGTACCTGGCAAGCTTTACAGATCACTGTCTCTGGCCATGGATATGAAACCTGTGCCTGGCAGGGGTGATACAGACAGTCTCAGGTACTAATCCAGATTGGGTAATATCCAAAGAAGTAGACATATGTCCATTGGATCCAGGTCCCTGCTGGGACTGGCCAGAGCCACATGCATGTGGTCTGCTAGGATGGTCTATGGACAGCCCCCCCAACATTGCTGGGGCTGGTACTGGCACTACGGGAGCGGCTGTGACTTGCTGGATGTCCACCGTAACCTCCAGCTTGTGATGTTGCTGGCATACATCCACGTTGACGTCTCAACCATCCTGCACTGTCCTGACACATGGACATGACATTGTGGAGGACATCCAATGTCTCATCCCAATGTCTATCAATGACCTCAGTGTAGTTGCATATGGCACTTGCTAGGTCACGGATACTGTCATTTACAGAGGTGCAATGAGCCCTCTGTGCCCTTAGCCCCTGTTTGGTGTACCGCTCCATTCGTGTCTGTGCCTCCATGACAGCCTGGAACATGCGTGTGGTAGAAAGAGGTGTGGCACGTCTGCCAGGGGGCATGATGACCAGCAGTGCTCTGACGAGAACCCCTGGGCATCTGCCTATGTAGTACCATTCCAGACAATTGGCTATGGCTGCTGTGTCCTGATACATGTGCCATAGATACCACACTGTCCTGGTCTGTGCCAACCATACACTGTCCCTCAGCTAAGGGCAATGGTGATGATGGATGTACAGGCAGTATGACTGTGTGCATGGATGGGGTGGAGACTTGTGCACTGTCAATTGTTGGCCCAACAACAGACCCTGACAATCCTGCCTGTGCCTCAACACACCTATTCTCATCATCACTGTCTGTCTCAGTGACATCAGGTTCCCTGCTGTACTGAACCAGCCCCACCTTGCCACCTGTGCGAGGAAAACAGGAAACACACTTTAAGACCTGAACATGACTTCAAACCACATGCACACATGCACACATGCACACATGCACACATGCGCACATGCACACATGCACACACACAAAACTGCACTCCTACCAAAAGCAGACACACACAACACCAGCAATCACAGAACATACACAATAGCAGGTGATGGTGGGGTACAGTATCACAAGCAAAACAGTCATATCACACATGTCAGCATGCAGGACATGTGTTGCTCAACAGCATGCAGTGCAAGTGTAGTCAGTCCTTGTTATTAACTGTATACATGGCTTTGATGCATGTGTTTTGTTATTAGGTGATGGCCCTCCCCCTGGAACACAATGCATACATGGACACAACATTGCTGTGCAGGTATTCATAACCCTGTGATGTACTGTGCACTATAACTCACAGGTGTACATACCATAGCTGTATGTGTATCTGTGTGTCAGATAGGTATCCAATGCTGATTACAGCTTCTGTGTCTTTAGCAAATAATTGTGGACACATTTTTAGCACATGCATGATGAGTATTCACACAACATCATCAGTGGTGCATGGATAATTGATGGAATACCATTTGGCCACATACCGAATGTACGGTACTTTTGGTGAGTGTAGATCATATTGTGGACATGCCAGTCTCATACATGACATGGCATGCTAAAACACAACTGCATATTTAAACACTACACATACCCAATATGTGTCATATGACCTAGCCACTCAATAGCATCACAAGACATATATGTGTCAGTTGTGCATATGTTGATTGGTATGCATACTGTTTAGAGGTGCATATGTGTGCACACATGCATCATTATGGTCTTTAGCAATGGAAGCTATGTGTGTGCTGTTGTTACAATAACTGGATGGGGTATAGTACCATAGGCCATCGTCAGGAAGCATCAGGTGGTCACTCAAGGCTACAAATGTTTCACAAACCAGCACTAATCATGCTGAGATGGTACTGTACTACCTTGGCTAAATTCACCATTTCACATCCAGTTGTTACATGAGTTTGTAAGGAGGCCAATAAGGAACATTCCCTGACATGAATGTGTAGTGTGTTTCAGAGTGTTTAAATGCTGCAGGATAGGCCTCTACTCCTCGGGTATATTATGTGTAATGTGTGGATGAGATTTTGGATACTGGAGTGTGTTTGTACAGAGCATTTGGGAATCCTTTATGTGTAGCATGTTAAAATGCGCTGTGTATGACATAGATGTGTATGTTATGTGCATGTTGAGTATCAACTGTGCCTATCCAATGGTCACTACAGTCTAGCCACATTTGTTTGAGATGGTCTGGGTATTGCATGTGTTTGAGGCAGCTAATCACATTAATGAGATGTGTGTGCTCTTACACCAAACATGCGCAGCATGCATTATGGGTAAGTGTGTTACATGTGTACATGGCTTACACCTTAACTATGACATGCACTTTTTAGTTACAATAATAAATGTAGACGAGACTTACTAGCATCTGTCCGCTGCCTTGATGTCATCCCAGAGGGACCTACATAAAGATGAGACAGTTTGTCAGTGGCCACAACTGTGGCATTGCTACTGTGTGTTTGCAATCTTACAGTACAACAACAGTTTACATTCACAAGGCTACAGATTATGTTCAAAATGATCAGTATTGCACAACAACAGGCTCCACATCTTTGAATGACACACTCCACATCTCACATATTCATGATCTACCAATACAGATAACAGTAGTCTACAGATATGCCATGTTACCTGCATGCTCCATGTGTGCTTGCTGGGTGGCTCCAACCTCCATCATGGTGTATGTCTGCTGCTGTTGTTGTTGGGCAGGTGCCACCGAGCTTATGAGCAGCTCCTCCACTCTGGTGAGGGGGGGGGTGGATATTAACACCACCTACTGTTGCAAGCTGTTGTCAACGCACATCACCGGCATGCTGACGGACATTTCTGAGAAGATCACTGCAGTGGTGGATTACCTGCTTATATGTCTGGTTATGCAGGCCTACCTCATTGACCCTGCGGACAACATCTTGCCACATTGCAGTACGCTCCTGCTGGTCCTGGCTGGTTCGTGAGAACTTGAGACGGTAGTGCTGAATCATACTGCTAGTAATGATATCATCTTCAGCACTACTGTAACTCAGGTTCCTGTGGTGAGCCATGATCCCTGGAAGACATAAATCCAAAAATATGTCTGAGCAAGTCATATGACACATTTAACATTATACAGTACAGATATTACTGAACTGCCATATATGGCAACCTATAAGCTAACCAAGAGTGAAACAATGTAACTGCCACTTATCACTGCTCACCCCACAACTGCTTGAAAGTGCCTTGCTCACTCTCTATCTAATGAACCATGTTCTGCACAGCAACAAAATAAAATCACTATAGAAGACTATACAAGAGTACCTGGCACACTGTATGCAACACGATGAATGGCTTAGCCACAGCAGATAAACATCAAGCTGATGTGTAAAGAAATATATCATCCATCACAATCAGTGTAAGGTCCAGTAAATGTTTTACTATTATACCACACAACTTGTTAATGCCAAACCCGTGGCCAAAATATGTGCACAATTGGGAATATAGGTCACATACTGCTGTAGTACACTATGAATGTTGCTAGATACGCAGTTATACATATTACCACACATATGTCAAAGGACATGTTACAGACATACCCACACACACACATCAGACATAATTACAGGACACAAAGGTATGACAACCCAGATAAGCTTTCAGTGTGTACTATACAGTACTGTGTGTCAGTAGTTACACAACCTTAATCTTGAGAAATGTAGTCTGTGATGAATACAGGGACAACACAAAACAGTGGATGCAAGCAATGTGGACATACACCATACTTTGCTGCACAGGCCCAGAGCTTCAATTAGTACTACAGTACACACAGGATTTGCATTCAACATCGGTACCAATCAATAATCATAGATGTAGTGCTTTAGCCTCCAATGACACACCCTAGTTAAAACCAAGGGACTTAATCACACTGTATGCAATAGCACTTATTCTGCCTAGCAACAGAATACACAGCTTTTGCTAGGATCAAAGCAAGGACCCATAATACCATAACATAAACAGTTTCCCACTAAGCTATCCCACAGATACATATCTTTGATGTATTCACAAACATATTGACCATCACAGTCAGTCAACAGTACAGAGAATCTATCGCAACAAGTAGATGTAGGTGTGTATGAGTATATATATATATATATATATATATATATATATATATATATATATATATATATATATATATATATATATATATATATATATATATATATATATATGTATAAATATACACATCCATTTGTTTACATATACATATATATGTAGGCACATATACATTTCACCTTTCATAGTGAGAATATCAATTATACAAAGGATGTAAGGTGTACAGTAATATAATAAAATTGCACAGTCTTGGGATAAATGCATTGAAGGTGTTCACAGCCCAGGTAGCTTTAGCAGGCCTTACTGGTTTCAACATTGCAAACTGAACAAACCACCCACAGTGTTTAATCACCACATGTCATATACCAGCACTGTATGCTGTCTTGTTTGTCACACACTAAAACCTACATACAAATATGTGCATACTAACCTTCACCAATATATATATATATATATATATATATATATATATATATATATATATATATATATATATATATATATTTATATACATATATCTCCCCCCTTTGCAAACAGTTGCAATATTTCCCCTGCTCTATGCACATATACAGATGTGAATATATATGACACATACATATTTCTCCATATGTGTGTGGCATACACACACATGGTCCACACTGTTGTAAGTCCCTGGACCTCACAGCTGAACTGTTGGGCCTTGCTGCAACACAAACAGGTGTCACATATGAACACAGACTAACATTAGGGGGTGGTATATATGACAACAGATGCTAGATAAGCATACAAAACTGCTACAGCAGTTGCCAGTGCTAAATTACACTTTAATATGATTATCATGCATGTGTTGCTCTGTCACACCCATCTTTATATAATGTCAGCACTAATCCCCCCAACAGCCATTGGCCACAGTACTGTACAGAACGCAGATAACATGGATCAGATCTTTGACATTTAATGCTGAGCTACACATTTCACAGGTATGTCCCACTGCCCACAGGTACACACAGTATTGTCCATAGCAGTAGTTAAGCAGAACATATGTGCATAAAGAAGTACTGCTGCCACATATGAATGTTTCACATTATGTAGACTATTCTTCAATAACAACTACTACATGCCAGTTAATACATATGTGTCACATACCTTTCCTTTGTATAATTTGGTAATATTTATTTTTCCTTTTCTCTGTCTCTCTCTCTCTGTCTCTCTCTCTGTCAGTCTCTGCAATAGAGTGATTGAGTTTGTTGGCAGAGATTGCAGCCTGCTTTTGTAGGAATATGCACATGAGCATGTGATGGCCTCTGCACCAATTAGTGGCCACCATTTGCTAATTGCATGCAGCCCGCTGTGTAGTAATTGCAGTAATCACTGCCATAGCATCCCAGTACTATAAATTGCTGACTCATGTAGGTGTGGCCCTTTCAGCTTTCCAAGATGGAGATCATCCTTGTTTGGTGTGGGCATCATTGTTTAAGAAAGAAGGTTGGTATAGTTCTTATATCAGAAGCCAGGGGTGCAGCCAGAAATTTACATTTTGTACTCAGACCTAATGTTGCTGCTTCCAGTACCCACTTGTCAGTGTAGAAATGTACTCACCCCTCAAAATGCTACCCCAAGATACATGGAAAGATGTACTTTATTTTCAACTGTTACAATTAACTGCCACACAAAGCTAGTTATAGAGATGTATTCCTTTGGCACAAGAATTGTTTGTGAACTGCTATACTGTGAATATTCATTTACTCAGTTCTAAACAGTTTGCGCTTTTTTAGTGTTGACATTAGCACAAGCTGCTCAGAAAAACTGGACACATTTCAGTACTGTGAGCATGCTTACCTACATCCTTGGTAGTCCCTGCACACACGGGTAAATTCTACATTTGAGTAGGGTTGCAGAAGTACAGAGAGCGTAAGTAGTATTGTGTGGATTTTATCTTGCTGGACTTATACAGGGTTGCTGTGTACATGTTAGTTTATCAAGGCAAGTAGTCTGTCTGCGTAACTCCCAACTGTGGACATATCCACATGATAGCCAGAGAATAACCTGTTATTTTTTGTCTGTGCACCACACAGGCCTTTTCAGCAATTGAGCAATGGGATTCTTACAGTTGGTTGCTACCAGTATACGGCTACATCCATTTGTATTTCAGTGTTGTATTCCTACATAAGAGTATGCTTCTGAAACTCCTTCCAAAGCTATTTGCACAGCGTGTAACAGCAGAAAGGCTAATATGCCTCTGTGTTTCTGCCTCTGCCAGACCTCTTAACCAATCAGGTACATATTTGAACAGACTCGGGGAAAGGTCAAGAAAAAGTCAGGGACAATCAGGGACACCTTTAAAATATTAGTGCCATTAAATTTAAACATTGAGAGAATCAGAGCATATGAATTAATACACATTTTCTGAAGTAAAAGAAGTGTCTAACTCTTAATTATTGTCATTATTCATTAAGTGTAATTCACCACCTTTCTGTCCAAAGTCAGTAGTTTTAGGAGGGATTCAGAGGGACAGAGCTAAAATTTGTGTCAAAATCAGGGACAGTTGGGAGGTATGGCCTCTGCCCTAAACAGATATGCCAGTGTGTGTCCTGCTGTGATACTGTGTGGGGTTGTAAAGTGATGGTGTAACATTATTTCCTGCTAGAATGGCTGCTTCTCTTATCACAGTCATGTAATGTAATCCCACAACAACTGTTGGTCAACATCCACAGAACAAGTTGTGTGGTATGGTATTCCTAATTTTCCTTTACATTCACTCATTCTGATGCATGATATAATTATTTAAGCACCAACTTGATGTATATCTAATGTGGCTTAGTGGTACTTCATGTTGTGTAGTGCGTGCAAGGTTTGAGACTTACAGAGATGTTTTATTTTGCTCCTGAGAAGAACAAGGACCCTCACATACAGAGTGACTAAGGCACTTTTAAGCAGTTGTAAGTGGGTTTGCATGGGTTTGCGCATTGCTTAGCCAAGCGCAAACAAGTGCAAACTCGACATTGCTCGACGTTGCCCTGCATTGCGCAGTTTAGCGCGGTGCACAGCTATGCGCAAATATGTTGCAGTTGCGCTGGTTAGCTTGATATGCAGCTACACGCAATTGTATTTAAATATGCTCAATAATGGTAAAATGTGCTTAGCAGTGCTTTATATTGCTTAAAATAGGGTACTCATGCCGCAGAATGCATAACCATTTCACCTTTATATATATATATATATATATATATATATATATATATATATATATATATAAAATTCGTTCACTACTACATTTAACATTTCAATGCTTTTTGCAAAACTTATACATAAAAAATGTCAGGAAATATTTTTGTATACAGATTTCCTACAGAAAATGGAACGTGCAGTAGTGGGACTCGAACAGGGAATGCCTCCTCTTTGTGTGAAGGCTCTAACCACTGCGCTATTGCTATTTTGCTTAATTTGCATATATTTTTCATATTATCCTTTTCTGATGTCTAAGCTGCTAACTGTAGCTAATGGGCAAACCCACGCAAATACAGGCAGCTATATTGGAAGAAAAAAAAATATTTTTATTTTTAGTTTTGTCAGTTGTTTAACATATGGGGGAGTATAGTGTTACATTGTGCACATGTGAGTGGACTCGCTCATGTAACTCGAAATTGCAGCATTTCTTCATTGCAGGGGCATGGATTTTTGGACTGCTCGGCAGTCTGACACGACCCCTACACTCGTCCATGCTCCGTGTAAGCTTTAGAGTTGAGGCAGCGCACCCTCATTAATATGCATGGCACGCTGCCATCATACTCTTACACTGGCGCTTCCATGTAAAACTAATCTAGTCTTACACAGAAGATTAGTAAATCCAGGGATTATCTTATTCCTTAAGTAGGCTCCCACATCATCCATTCTGTTCAGCAGTATGAAATGCATATAAAGCAGAAAACAAAAAAGCTTTTTGTGCGTGCGTGTATACATGTGTGTGCTTATGTGCGTGTGCATGTGTGTATGTGTGCGTGAGTGTGTGTGTGTGTGTGTGTGTGTGTGTGTGTGTGTGTGTGTGTGTGTGTGTGTGTGTGTGTGTGTGTCTAATATTTTAGAGGATTTGCAAAATTTGCATAATATTGAATCTATCATAGCTCTCCTAGGTGACCATACCATTTGATCAAAACACTCTAAGAAGGATTAAGAATTCAAATGTTTCCTTTAGTGGGCAAACAAGGAGATGAGATTTCTATATATGGTGTAGCTTCTATTCATATCCTTGTTAATATTTGGGATGCATGTATTTGGCAGTGATTTGGTAAAGTGTATTTAGCCTTTATTTTGTAGCTTGGTGCTTCATTTGTTTAGTTATTCTGAATATATATATATATATATATATATATATATATATATATATATATATATATATATATATATATATCTTAGAAATGTGTTTGCTGTTAAGCAGATTATTAGACCAAAGTATAAAATGGTACTGGACTTTACAGCAAGAAATTTTCACTGAAATGCACAAACAGTTACTGACAGAAGAAGCCACACTGAAATATTTCAATGTGAAAAACTCAGAGTGCAATAAATAAATAAAAAAAGTAAATGCCAGCCAGAAGAGGACTGTAGCAGCTATTCAGTATGATGATATACCACCTGCTTATGGGTCTACATATTTGACATAAATGCCTGAAAAAGCATACCAAGTTAGAAAAAAAGCTGCTTGCCATAATACATAGAGGTGAAAAAATTCCAGGAAGACATTTGTAAAACAATGAATGAGAAGGTCACTCAAAAACCAATCAGTAAAAACAAAATGAAAACTCCAGCAAAGCTAGAACTTCCACTGAGTGACCTCCCAAACCTCTTGTAACAGAGGCACATGGGATATATGCAAATGATCTTTATGAAATGGAAAACTACCCCCATTTTTTGCAAAACATATGAATTTTCGCATTAAGCAAAGATATCCAAGTTTTCAGAAGTGTATAAAGTGTCCGCATGTTTGTGCAGTGTTACAGTAAAGATATTTCACAAAGTACAGCCATTACAAGGCACATTTTGTAAAGTACAGCCATTACAGAGCATAGTTCGCAAAGAAAAGTATTTTGAAGAGTTTATTGTGCATTTGAGTGTTGTTACAAGCTCACAGAACAGTTTGTCCATACATAATTACAAGGGCTGTATTTTCAGCGTGTTTGCGTATACTTTGTGGGCACCCCAGATGGATTTCAAAAACCCAGTGCACTTGTGTTTGACAGTAATATTGCTGAGAACTAGAGAGTGTTTGAGCAAGAGTTTGACATTTTCATACAGGCTTTATTTTCTGATAAAGATGACCATACAAAGTCATTTATTCTACTTAATTTAGCTGGGTCAGAAGCTATAGAAAGGGAATGCTCATTTGTGTATGCACCTGTTATTTATGCTGGAGAGGAGGAAAACTGATGTATTGTTGTACAGGCTGAGTCAAGGGAGGACCCAGAGTCCTTAAAATGTAAATTTAGAGAAATGTGTAATGCCCAGATAAATGTTACAATGGAAAGACACTTATTTTACACAAGGGATCAAAAGACTGGTGAAACATTTGCAGCATATACAACTGACTTGAGAAATAAACCTAAAACATGCAGATTTGGTGACTTAAGGGGTGGGTTGATAAAGGACAGACTTGTGTGTGTTGTAAAAGATGATGCTGTGAGAAAGATTTTGCTTTGTGACAGTGATTTAACTTTGACCAAGGCCATTGAGATTTATCTGATATATGAGCTTACAGAAAAGCACACA
Source organism: Protopterus annectens (assembly GCF_019279795.1). Lineage (NCBI taxonomy): Eukaryota > Metazoa > Chordata > Ceratodontiformes > Protopteridae > Protopterus > Protopterus annectens. Next base: position 1,282,564,485 of record NC_056732.1, on the reverse strand, counting down.
AATATGCTTATAAATGAGAGCAGCTCTAAAAGGCACAGTGATAAAGCTCATGTTGATAGTATGCAGCACGCTATTAACAGAAACAAGGCCAAACCATGGCAGCCCCTGCCACACCTACTGGTAAATCCCAGAGCTTTCTAGCACATTCCGGACTTTGCACAGTCTCAGTGAAGCATAAGAGTGAGTCAGCACACTCAAAGCATGGGCTCCAACCAAATTTCATTGTCAACTGTCATAACTGAAGCAGTAATCATGAATCTAAAAAGGAAAAGTGTTTAGTTTTGGTCAACAATCCCACAAATGTAATAAATGGAATCACTTCAAAAGATTTTGCAAATCAAAAGAATGTGGGCATTCTTTTATTAAAAGGTGACATTTTAAGAAATGAGTTGATTGGTTAAACTGTGACAAGCCTATTCTTTATGTTGATGGTGTGTTAGTGCTTCATGAAATGGTCAATGCATTAGATTTAAGGGCCAAGAATGAAGTATTTTGTACTTTTCAGATAAATGGCAAACAAATAGAGTTCAAAGTTGGCACAGATTCTAAGTGCAATGTTATGTCTGCAGAAACATTTGCCAAAGTATGTAAAGGCGAAAGGCTTGATTTGGCAAGGTGTGTGAAACTTGCTGATTATGGAGGTGAAGAAATTCATACTGAAGGCTCGGTTATGCTTTCATGTTACTCTGCAGGAAGAATCTATGACTTGCTATTTTATGTGGACAAGAGGCACATTCAGTCATTATTAGGGCTCAAAGACTCTGAAAATGGGACTGATTTCATTTAATAAGGATGTCCATCATGTTAGCTTAAAAGACCACTACTCTAATTTTGCTCAGCACATTTTTTTCACCCTATGCTGATCTTTTTGAAGACAAACTAGGCAAACTTCCAGTTGGTACTCCATGAAATTAGACCCAGAGAGCAATTTATCAGGCCAGCACATAAAGGTCCAATGGCCATGCAGGACAGAGTTAAAGCTAAGTTTGATAAATGGTGCTACAAGGTGTAATATGTCCAGTGGAAACTCCAATGGAATGGATATCTTCCACAGTGGTTGCTCATAAGAAAATCTCAGATGACATCAGAACATGTATTGATCCACAAAATTTGAACAAAGCACTAAAAAGACTTCATCATACAATGGGCACAGTCAAAGAAGTTGCAGCCTTGTTGCCAAATGTCACTATTTTTTAGATGCAAAGAGTTCATTTTGGCAAATTTGGCTTGACAAAAAATCCTCATTGCTCACTACATTTTGCACTCTGTTTGATAGGTACAGATTTTTGAGAATACCATTTGGGATAAATTCTGCAAGTAAAGTTTTTCAGTGAGCAATGGTGCAAATTTTTTTCTGGGTATCCTTGTGCTATCATAGTAGAAAACATACTGGTAGGAGGTCGTTACAAAGCAAAACGTGACTGAAACCTCAGAAAAGTTCTAGAAATGGCACATCAAGTGAGTCTTAAGCTTAATGCACAGAAATGCAAATTCAGGCTACAAGGAATTCCTTATGTTGGTCATTTATTCATGAGTATAGGCCTATGACCAGATCCTTCAAAGCAAACAGCCATTCTTGAGATGCCAGCTTCAGACAATGTTCATGGCCTGCAACTTTTTCTTAGCATGGTCAACTATCTATGCAAGTTAAAAAAACAAATAAAATAAATACGAACTGCACCGACTGCTGTTTATTGACAAAGCTCACAACAAGCTCCAAAATACTAAGCGCTTTCACCGTATATAAATCAATGGCTTCTTCAGAGTGCAAGGAGCATTACATCACAACACTTATGAATATTTTACACTTTCAAATCCACCTATCACACACGTTAATTCATTAAATATGCTAATAAGCCAATACATTCCAAATACAAAAAAATCTATATATATAAAAACATATTACATAAAACTAATATATGAATAAAATAAATCAAGCTGAATTAGTACACATTCTAGGGTCAACCCATTACATTCATCTTTTGACTAAATGTTATTTCTATAATTTTCTCAAAATGCATTACAATAATTGCTTGGAATGAGTACCTTAAACAATACACTCAAACGCTATCTAAGTAACATTAAATAGCCATAGCTCTCTGTTTAAGCAATGGCATAATTGAGATGTGATCGTTGAGCCCCGGAAAAGATGTAGCATTGAAAATAGCTTGCCATTTGTATTCCAGGGACTCAATTTTAACATTGTCATCACCCCCTCTTTCACTCTCTAGTACCTGATCAATCACAAAAAATATTAATTTTTTGAAACTGATACATTTGATAGAATGTACATACAAGGCATTGTGAATGTCTTTATTTTTGATGGCCCTTAGATGTTCTGCAATCCTTTCCCTAAACTTGCAAGTGGTTTTTCCTACGTAAAAACCTGAGCATGTTGTACATGTTGCCAAATTGACCTCCATTTTAGAATTACAACAACATCTACCTGAGCAGGGGATTGACCTGTTGTGCCCCCAAACTGTAGCATAGAGTCCATCATTAATAAATTTGCAGAATCTACATGCCCCGCATTTATACATACGGGAGAATGTATGTTCTGCCTTGTGTTCTTCTAATAAATTTTTGATGTTTCTTCCTCTAGAAAATGTTACATATGGCATCTGGCCTAACTCTTTTTTTATTTCAGTATCAAAGGCCAAATCCCATGCTTTCCTAATGATCTCTATAAGCTGCGGTGCCTGGTGATTGTATTTCAAGATAAGTGCATTCGAATCAGAGGTCACAATACGTTTACCAAATGTTTCACCCATCCCATTCAAAATGGGTGTGAATGATGTATCCCTTTTGCCCGTCACCTCATTTCTAACTGCTATCAAAAGATTCAAGGGATATCCCCGGGCCCGGAACATTCCTATCAAATTGTACATCTCTTCTTGATAGGTATTGCTGTTACTAATTAAACGAGATAATCGGACCATCTGTCCCTTGACCACACTTTTATGTTGGAAAGTGGGATGGCAACTTGCTGTAGGTTTTCTTCCTGTAGATGTTACTTTCTAACCCTTCTAATGTCTTGGTGAGTTTCAGGTCCAAAAAATCAGTCGTTTCACTGTTCCATTTGAACGTGAAGGAAAGAAATGAGGTAGTGGAGTTAAGATATTTAACAAAATTTCTTGCCTCATCTTCACCCCCTCTCCATAAAACTAATATGTCATCCAAAAACCGATTGTAAAGTACAATCTGTTCATAAAAGGGTGACTGGAAGAGAAAAGTCTCTTCCCAATGGAGAAGTACCACACTGGCAAAAATGGGTGCACACTTGGCACCCATCGCCACTCCTGAAATCTGATGAAAAATTTCACCTTCAAAACTCAAATAATTGTTCTTTAAGACAAACTCCATAAAGGCAACCATAATATTTAACTTCACACCATCCACTTGCTTACTCTTTACGAGACTTTCTCTAAAATATTCCACCCCTTCATCATGTGGAATTGTTGAAAAACGATTTACCACATCCATTGTGAGAAATGTCCAATTCATATCATCCTTATTCAACCTACTTAAACGTTGCAGAGAGTGCCATGAGTCTTTCAATATATGAGTATTCCCGGTCAACACCCCTTGTGTATTCCTATCCACAAATGCAGCAAGGGGCTCAGTTTTAGAGCCCCTTGCGGCAACAATTGGTTTAAATGGGGGGTCATTTATGTTCTTGTGGATTTTAGGGATACAAAACACAATAGGTGTGACCGGGTAGTTGACGGTCAAAAATCTAAACTCACTTTCCTGTACTGACTCTTCAAGTAAAGCATCCAACAGAAATTGATCAATCTTGTGGTAAGCAATATTCATTTTGCTTTTAGAGGCTGTCTGGTATGTGGTGTGGTCATCTAAAATGTTGTGCATTTTTGCTATGTAATCAATTTGAGACATAATGACCGCACCCCCACCCTTATCAGGCTTCATAATTTAAATCTCCCTGTTGGTAGTCAATTCATTTAATGTAGTTCTTTCAACTTCATTAAGGTTGTCTAGATTCACCACTTTTTGTTTGTTTTTCATAAGGCCTCACATACCATTTAAACTCAATTTTTCGAATGTTAATACATCTCCATGGGTTGGTGGAACAAAAGTACTTCTCCTTGTCAAAACAGAGGGTGTCACATTCCTTTGGTCATTTTGCTCCTTAAAATACAATGACAAATTTAATTGTCTCGTGTACAATTTCAAGCTCGTGTAAGTCAACAATGTTAAAACAAAAATCAGTAACAAAAGTAAAACCTTTACAAAGTACATTGTGATGCATTTGTTTTATTTCTATTGAACTGAAATTGTAGATAGTATACCCAGCTTTGGTACCAATCTCACAGTGTAATACACCTTCATCATCATTATTAAAAAGCACTGAATTTGAAAAAATATTGCCAAAACCACCATCAATATAACAAGCTTCAACATTTTAAACATTTTCAGAAATAACATTGCCACCAACAACTACTACCTCTTCATCCTGTTGTTGTGCCATTGCCCTTTCCTGTTGTAATTGTTGGTCGCCTGTTGTGGTTTTTGATACACAACATATTGTTGATTCATTGGGAACCATCCCCTTTTGTTCCTCAAACGTTCTGATCTCCACGGTCCTGGCGACCAATCTAAAAAACAAGACTGTTCATCCAAGCACTCACTAGAGTCAATGTCAAAATTGTCATTTCGAATGTCTGCACCATTCATAAATGCTTGGTTACCAAATGTATTCTGCTTATTAATGTATTTGTTGTTACTTGTCCCAAAAGTATATGCCGGGTTATTTTTATAGTCCGACATATCTCTGGATAACTTCTTAATTTTAGTTTTAACATTCTTGTCAACAAACTTATCAATATTGTTAAGCATTACATTATATTGCCTAACATACTGTAAAAACAATAAGTCATTGACAATGCTTCCATTCAAAAGTACAATTTCTTTCTCAAGTGATTCTATCTTACTTTGATTGTTTTTAACAATGATGTCCAACATCTCCAAACCAGTCCTGTTAAATAAATCAACAAGTTGTTTGTAAGCAGTAGTCCCCTTTTCAATTCCATTGGGTAATTTGTTGAACCTAAGACCCTTCAGTACCTGCTTCAATGCAATAGACTTAGAAAGAAATGCATTATCCATCTGGGGGCCCTGGTATTTCTGACAAATGGCTTTGAATTGCTCTAGTTGCTTCTTTAAACATGGTGTTGGTGCATCCCTTCCCTCCTCATTCAAGACCGAGTCGTTGAAATCTGGTGTCTGGAGCCATTGTTTAATATCCCTCCAGTTGGTTTGTGTACCGTCATTAAGTTTGTTACAGCTACTGGTTTCATTGTCACCGTTATTAACTACATTCAAAGCCGGTGGCGAGTGGAGCATGAATAATTCCACTTGTGAATAAGTAAACGTCACCTGGGTTGACCTTCCAGCCTCATTCTGGTTCTGGATTAAAAGAGCTGTTAGCTTCTTAACAGAAGCTATAAGTTCACCAATGACAGTTTCCATAGTTAAACAAGGAAATTCCCCAAAGGAATAGAGCTTAGCATAAACTGCTCCTCAAGTGACAGCCGTAAAACCACTTGAATAAAACACACAACCCAAAAGGGTGAAAAAAAGTAAAAAACAAAATAAAATAAATAGGAACTGCACCGACTGTTGTTTATTGACAAACCTCATAACAAACTCCAGAATACTAAGTGCTTTCACCATATATAAATCAATGGCTTCTTCAGAGTACAAGGAGCATTACATCACAACACTTATGAATATTTTACACTTTCAAATCCACCTATCACACACGGTAATTAATTAAATATGCTAATAATTCAACACATTCCAAATACAAAAAAATATATATATATAAAAACATATTACATAAAACTAATATATAAATAAATAAAATAAAATCAGGCTGAATTAGTACACATTCTAGGGTCAACCCATTACATTCATCTTTTGACTAAATGTTATTTCTATAATTTTGTCAAAATGCATTACAATAATTGCTTGCAATGAGTACCTTAAACAATACACTCAAATACTATCTATCCATGTGATGCTTACTGTTTCGCAAGTGGAATTATTCACGCTCCACTCGCCACCAGCTTTGAATGCAGTTAATAATGGTGACAATGAAGCCAGTAGTTGTAACGAATTTAATGACGGTACACAAACCAACTGGAGGGATATTAAACAATGGCTCCGGACACCAGAGGTCAACTTCTCGGTCTCGAATGAGGAGGGAAGGGATGCACCAACGCCATGTTTAAAGAAGCAACTAGAGCAATTCAAAGCCATTTGTCAGAAATACCAGGGCCCCCAGATGGATAATTCATTTCTTTCTAAGTCTATTGCATTGAAGCAGGTACCGAAGGGTCTTAGGTTCAACAAATTACCCAATGGAATTGAAAAGGGGACTACTGCTTACAAACAACTTGTTGATTTATTTAACAGGACTGGTTTGGAGATGTTGGACATCATTGTTAAAAACAATCAAAGTAAGATAGAATCACTTGAGAAAGAAATTGTACTTTTGAATGGAAGCATTGTCAATGACTTATTGTTTTTACAGTATGTTAGGCAATATAATGTAATGCTTAACAATATTGATAAGTTTGTTGACAAGAATGTTAAAACTAAAATTAAGAAGTTATCCAGAGATATGTCAGACTATAAAAATAACAAGGCATATACGTTTGGGACAAGTAACAACAAATGCATTAATAAGCAGGATACATTTGGTAACCAGGCTTTTATGAATGGTGCAGACATTCGAAATGACAATTTTGACATTGACTCTAGTGAGTGCTTGGATGAACAGTCTTGTTTTTTAGACGGATCTCCACAACCGAGGAGATCGGAACATTTGAGGAACAAAAGGGGAGGGTTCCCAATGAATCAGCAATATGTTGTATATCAAAAACCACAACAGGCGACCAACAATTACAACATGAAAGGGCAATGGCATAACAACAGGATGAAGATGTAGTAGTTGTTGGTGCTAATGTTATTTCTGAAAATGTTCAAAATGATGAAGCTTGTAATATTGATGGTGGTTTTGGCAATGCTTTTTCAAATTCAGTGCTTTTTAATAATGATGATGAAGGTGTATTACACTGTGAGATTAGTACCAAAGCTGGGTTTACTATCTACAATTTCAGTGCAATAGAAATCAAACAAATGCATCACGATGTACTTGGCAAAGGTTTTACTTTTGTTCCTGATTTTTGTTTTAACATTGTTGACTTATATACGAGCTTGAAATTGTACACGAGACAATTAAATTTGTCATTGTATTTTAAGGGGCAAAATGACCAAAGGAATTTGACACCCTCTGTTTTGACAAGGAGAAGTACTTTTGTTCCTCCAACCCATAGAGATGTATTAACATTCGAAAAATTGAGTTTAAATGGTATGAGAGGCCTTATGAAAAACAAACAAAAAGTGGTGAATGTAGACAACCTTAATGAAGTTGAAAGAACTGCATTAAATGAATTGGCTACCAACAGGGAGATTAGAATTATGAAGCCCGATAAGGGTGGGGATGTGATCATTATGTCTCAAATTGATTACATAGCAAAAATGCACAACATTTTAGATGACCACACCACATACCAGAGGGCGTCTAAAAGCAAAATGAATATTGCTTACCACAAGATTGATCTATTTCTGTTGGATGCTTTACTTGAAGGGGCAATACAGGAAAGTGACTTTATGTTTTTGACAGTCAACTACCCGGTCACACCTATTGTGTTTGGTATCCCTAAAATCCACAAGAACATAAATGACCCCCCATTTAGACCAATTGTTGCTGCAAGGGGCTCTAAAACTGAGCCCCTTGCGGCATTTGTGGATAGGAATACACAAGGGGTGTTGACTGGGAATAGTTATATATTGAAAGACTCATGGCACTGTCTGCAATGTTTAAGTAGGTTGAATAAGGATGATATGAATTGGACATTTCTCACAATAGATGTGGTAAAATGTTTTTCAACAATTCCACATGATGAAGGGGTGGAATATTTGAGAGAAATTCTTGTAAAGAGTAAGCAAGTGGATGGTGAGAAGTTAAATATTATGGTTGCTTTTATGGAGTTGGTCTTAAAGAACAATTATTTGAGTTTTGAAGGTGAAATTTTTCATCAGATTTCAGGAGTGGCAATGGGTGCCAAGCGTGCACCCATTTTTGCCAATTTGGTACTTCTCCTTTGGGAAGAGTCTTTTCTTTTCCAGTCACCCTTTTATGAATAGATTGTACTTTACAATTGTTTTTTGGATGACATATTAGTGTTATGGAGAGTAGGTGAAGATGAGGCAAGAAATTTTGTTGAATATCTTAACTCCACTACCTCATTTCTTTCCTTCACATTCAAATGGAACAGTGAAACAATTGATTTTTTGGACCTGAAACTCACCAAGACATTGGAAGGGTTAGAAAGTAACATCTACAGGAAGGAAACCTACAGCAATCCCCTTTTGCATTTTTCATGTTGCCATCCCCCTTTCCAACATAAAAGTGTGGTCAAGGGACAGATGGTCCGATTATCTCGTTTAATTAGTAGCAACAATACCTATCAAGAAGAGATGTACAATTTGATAGGAATGTTCTGGGCCCGGGCATTTCCCTTGAAACTTTTGATAGCAGTTATAAATGAGATGACAGGCAAAAGGGATACATCATTCTCACCCATTTTGAATCGGATGGGTGAAACTTTTGGTAAACGTATTATGACCTCTGATTCTAAAGCACTTATCTTGAAATACAATCACCAGGCACCACAGGTTATAGAGATCATTAGGAGAGCATGGGATTTGTCCTTTGATACTGAAATAAAAAAATGAGTTAGGCCAGATGCCACGTGTAACATTTTCTAGAGGGAGAAACATCAAAAATGTATTACAAGAACACAAGGCAGAACATACATGCTCCCGTATGTATAAATGCGGGGCATGTAGATTCTGCAAATTTATTAATGATGGACCCTATGTTACAGTTCAAGGGCACAATAGGTCAATCCCCTGCCCAGGTAGATGTTGTTGTAATTCTAAAATGGTGCTCTATTTGGCACACATGTACAACATGCTCAGGTTTTTACATAGGAAAAACCACTCGCAAGTTGAGAGAAAGGATTGCAGAACATCTAAGGGCCATCAAAAATAAAGACATTCACAATGCCTTGTATGTACATTCTATCAGATATATCAATTTAAAAAAAAATAATCTTTTTTGTGATTGATCGAGTACTAGAGAGTGAAAGAGGGGGTGATGACAATGTTAAAATTGAGTTCCTGGAATACAAATGGCAAGTTATTTTCAATGCTACATCTTTTCCGGGGCTCAACAATCACATCTCAGTTATGCCATTGCTTAAACAGAGAGCTATGGCTATTTAATGCTACTTAGATAGCGTTTGAGTGTATTGTTTAAGGTACTCATTCCAAGCAATTATTGTAATGCATTTTGACAAAATTATAGAAAATTATAGAAAATACATTTAGTCAAAAGATGAATGTAATGAGTTGACCCTAGAATGTGTACTAATTCATCTTATTTATTTTATTTATTTATATATTAGTTTTATGTAGTTGTAATATGTTTTTATATAGAGAGATTTTGCTTAGTATTTTGGAGCTTGTTGTGAGCTTTGTCAATAAACAGCAGTCGGTGCAGTTCATATTCATTTTATTTTGTTTTTTACTAGTTTTCACCCTTTTGGGTTGTGTGTTTTTACCTAGGCAAGTTCTTTAAAGACTTGAGCCAACTTTCATCACTACTCAGAGAGATGACATGTAAAGATTTGTCCTGGTCTTGGTTAGAGCAACACCAAACAGCATTTGATGTCCAGAAACATTGAATTGCCAGTCCACCGACTCTCAGATACTTTGATGTTCACAAACCAGTTACACTTTCTTGTGATGCTTCAAAATTTGGACTTTGTGCAATTACTATACAAGAGGATCAACCTTTTGCCCTTGCATTGAGAACTCTTACCCAAAAAGAACAGGTATATGCCCAGATTGAGAAAGAGCTTTTGGCAATTGTGTTTGTATGTTTGAAGTTCCATGATTATGTTTATGGTAGACCTATCCAGATCAAAATAGATCACCAACCATTAGTCAGAATCCTGAGGAAGTCAATACATTCAGCTCCACCCTGACTGCAACATATCATGCCAAGATTGCAAAAGTACAGTTTAAATTTTGTCTGCAAGAAAGGCAAACATCTTTATCTTGCTGATACATTATCCAGATCACCTAGAAATACCACTGAACAGAATGACAATCAAGGTTCTCAAATGCTTGATGATTTTGAAGTTATGGAAGTGAGAAATATTTCTTTCACACATCTTGATGAGCTGAGAGAACACACAGCCACAGATCCAGTTTTACAAAGGCTCAACCACTTTATCAATCAAGGATGGCTGTCAAAGCAATCTAGTTTACCGCAAAAAGTGCAGCCTTATTTTCCATAGAAAGATGAGATTTTGGCTGACAAAGATATTATGATAAAAAGTCCAAAAGTAATTGTTCCAAAATCCTTGCAACCTGAGTACATTACTATCTTGCATTGTAGTCACCCAAGAACTAAATCTACCAAAAAAAGGGTGAGAGATAGTATTTTGGCCTTCTATGTCATAAGACATCTAGAAAGCACTTTCTTCTTGTTCAGTATGTAATAGTACTAAGCCACATCAACAGAAAGAACCACTTCAGCTTAACCAGATTCCAAAACCTTGGTCAACAGTAGCCACTGATATAGTCGAGTGGAATGGTCAACCTTATCTGGTGCTAGTAGACTCTTACTCAAATTGGTTCGAGATTGACTTACTTCCTAACCTAGCATTTAGTGCTGTCATTACTAAGATGAAACATCATTTTGCTGTTCATGGAATCCCACACAAAGTTAATTCTGACAATAGAACACAGTTCACATCCAACAGTTCAAAAGATTTGCTGAAGAATGGGACGTTACTCATGTCACAAGTAGTCCAGTGTACCCTCAGTCAAATGGTTGGTAGAATGTGCAGTCCAAAGGGAAAAGCAGTTACTTGAGAAGTCAAAACGAGACAATAGTGATATTTTCTTGAATCTCTTAAATCTCAGAAATGTTTCTCGTAATAAATATCTTGATTCAGCTGCTCAGAAACTTCTGTCGAGACAAACCTGAACCACATTACTACTCAGTAGTCAATTGTTGGTTCTATGTGTCAAGAACAACAGATCAGTGAAAGCCAATCTGTTGAGAAAATGCCTATATCAGAAGTCCTACTACAATAAGACCAGTAGACCGCTCAATCCATTACGAGAGGGAGAAGTGGCAAGGATGTAAACGTCCAGAGGTTATTGGTGTCATGAAGAATATTTGTCCAGCGCTGAGATCGTTCAATGTAGAATCAGAAGGAACAATTTTTAGATGGAATCAGAAACATTTGAGACCAGTGTTCAAGCCTATACCACAGCAAATAGCCTGGGAGAGAGACTCTTTATCTCAGAGTGAGTTGTCCAGTGTTCTAATTCCAGAGGACATTCCTGTTCCTATGAAGAATCCAGAAGTTCCTGATACAAGTTACGCACCGCAGACTGTCCCTGTTGCTAAATCTAGTCCCAACTGTTATGTTACAAGATATGGTCGAATCTCTAAACTCTGTAGCAGATATGAAGCAACTTGGCCATGAACATTGTATTTTGTTTCTAATGTACATAGTAATACATGCCTAACTCTAACATTATTTTGCATGTAGGGCAATCTTTTTAAGAGGGAGGGTGTAGATCAATATACATGTATATATACCTTTAAGAAGCTATCCAAGGGCTTGCACTAGAGTATAAGTATGGAGCGCGTGTGAGCCTGACTGCCATTTTGTCGATAGCTGTTGAGATGTGAACATGTATGTATTTAAGCTCTGTTGGTTAGTTAGTTCGTTCATATTTAAAGATGCTGCTATTCATCCTGATGTGTTTGTATATATTAAAGCATCTTAATGAAACCCCCAGGCCTTCCTATTATTTGTAACAGAGACGAATGAGCAACAACAGGGATTTTAATTTTTCCACTAACAAAGCCAGATTGTAGCATCTGTAAAGTCACTGGCTGCTGACCTACATGCAACACTCTCAGTGTCTCTCTCTCTCTCTCTCTCTCTCACACACACACACACACACACACACACACACACACACACACACACACACACACACACACACACACACCAGGTGGATCACAAACATAGGGTCTGTTAGATGCAAAGGTGCCCTCAGGCAGGTGCAAGGGGGTGCACTTGCACCCCCCCTGGATATTCAATTCTTAATCTCGAAAGAAGAAAGAAAAGTCAAAACTGGCTGGCCAGAAGATTAATTTAGTTTTAATTAAAAAAAATGTTTGTTTTTTTTTTTAAGGGCATTCTTCTTTAAGAACTCCCTTTTGCAGAAGCATCTGTGAAATCAATGTTTTACGTCTTCATCTTATGTAAGAAGTAGGTAGGTAAAGGTAGGTGTGTGTGTGTGTGTGTGTGTGTGTGTGTGTGTGTGTGTGTGTGTGTGTGTGTGTGTGCGTGTGTGTGTGTGTGTTATGCGTAAGTAAGAGGTGGTAAGGTGTGTGTGTGTGTAAGGGGGGGGGGGGGTCATTCCTCACAATTATCCAGATTTTTGTCTCATATTTTTGGTTGTTTCTCATAAAATTGTATTTTTTTTCTGGGAGATCACTGAGGACTGAAGTCAGAAAATAATGGCAGACATTTCAGTTTTAAACTTTATAGCCTCAGAAAATGCATACTAATGCAAACATTGTTGTTCTATCCACTTTCTAAGGAGGTAGGGAAGGTATGTCTGTGTCATACCTCTCAACCATACAAATTTTCACAGAATGTCCAGATTTTTGCCTTATGTTATATTTTTGGTCTGTTCCTCATAAAATGCCTGTATTTTTTTGACAAATCACTGCGATGAGCTAAAGTTAAAGTTGCTAAATCATGGAATTAATTTAAATTTCAGACTTCATATCCTTTAGAAAATGCATTCTAACACAAATCCTGTTATTCTAGCAACTTTTTAAATGTGTCCCTAGTTTTGGGCCTTTGTCCCCAACATTATAACAGGTTTTGTCCAAGTATTGTGCAAAGAGATTGAGAGGTATGGTTTGTTTGAGTGTGTGTGCGTGCGTGCGTGTGTGTGTGTGTGTGTGTGTGTGTGCGTGTGTGTGTGTGTGTGTGTGTGTGTGTGTGTGTGTGTGTGTGTGTGTGTGTGTGTGTGTGTGTGTGTGTGTGTGTGTGTGTGTGTGTGTGTGTGTGTGTGTGTGTATGTGTGTGAATAAGAGGGAGGCAGCATACTCCTCAGCTGTCCAGGTTTTTGCAGAATGTCCAAATTTTTCCACATATTCCTCCTAAAAAGGATTCAAGTTGCTAAATAATAATTGACATTTGAGTTTTATACATCATATTATTTAGAAAAATCCATACTAACACAAATCCTGTTATTCTAGTGATTTTCTAAGTTCATGAGAGCAGCATTTATAAACCATCCCTCTTTATTTAAGGCTTGTCTAGATTTCTTGCACTAAGAGGTTGAGGTGTGTGTGTGAGAGAGAGAGAGTTAAATGCCCTAGTTAGAGTTAGCAGGTGGAATTTATTTTCAAGGAATTGTGAGCTTTTAGAGAAGAGAAGTTTACTGCTGCTCATGCTAAGTCTGCTTAAAATGTGCAACTGTTTTGTTTAGCAAATGGTATCACCATTGTGATACAGATTTTTAAAGCAGTGTTAGTAGCACAGCAGGTAGCATACTTGCTTCTTGATGTAGAGGGCTGTAGGTTCTACTCCCACAAGATGCAGATTTGTATTTTAAGGGGGTGGGGTGCTGCAGTCCTGAGTATGTCCTCTTTTGGATGAGATGCCTAGTAACTATGAACCTGTTTTTCAGCTTGCCACCCATTCCCTATTGCAATATACCAGCTTACCATTTTTTTAGTGTAACATAGACAATTTATTCTTTAAGTGCAGCAGGCACTGAATTTGTAGCTGAAACACTGAAATATAAAGTTGTTTTCTAGCAACAACCTCTTCCTTAGTTTCAGATCTCTTTAATGTAGAATTATTCAGATGACTTTTACTTTTGCAGAGATTGTGCATATTGAATGATATTGGTGGGCTGTAATGGCAGAAGTCTGAGTGGCCTTTTATGGCTAAAATGTTCTGAATTGGGCAGCTTGTTATTATTGGTTCATAGGGTTTGTTTCATTGCTTACTGGAAAAATGTTCAAAACCATAAATTTAAAAGCATTTATATTACGTGATCGAACAGTGAAATGTTCGAACATGTAATAATCAACCCCAAAATATCAAAACCCCGTAATGTCGAACAGGAAAAAAAAAACACACACAAACCATTAAAATGCTGTAAGCAGGGGGGCAAGCCCTCCTGCACCCCCACACCCCCGCTACTTAAATATAGCAACTCAGAGATCGCACTACAGTGCAGACAATGGAAAATTTCCATGTCCGCACTGTACGGAGATCTCCACTGAACCATTTGACATTCTGACGGTTCGATATTTAGGGGTCGATTATTACGTGTTTGAACATTTCACTGTTCGATCACATAATATAGACCCATTTAAAACACACTCTCTAATGTGGTGCTGTGTTATGCAAGGAATATAATTCAATTATTATATATTATAATTAATACAATCAGGAAGGTGACTCAAAAAACTTCTGTATGGTCCTAAAAATGTGTGCAAGGAGCCTATAATTTGAAAACAGCCCAAAAGTAAACTTAACCTGCCACTGGCTAGATGCTTTTTCTTTGAATGTGAGTTTCAATGCTGTTTCAGTGAATGTGATTTCCAAAGGCAGAGAAGTTTTAATGCTAAGTCTGTTTTCAATCTAAGACTATTGCTTTGTTTAGCAAATGTCTATCAGTGTTTGTGCTATAAAATTTGAAATAAAAGTTGTAAATTAACTCCAGATATCTGTAATCATTGTAGAAGTAAAGCATAAAACAGTATGCACACTGAGACTTTTGAACAGTGTTTATGGCAACTGGGGAGAAATAGCCAAGTAATGGAGCACTGGAATGGCAAGTGGGGGGGCTCTGGGTTTGCACCCCTCTGCAAAAAAATCCTGCAGACTCCCCTGGTTAGATGTAAAAAGCTGTACACTCTGTCCATTTCAAAAAGGCCATACTGTGAGAAGGATAAGTCTCAACCGTCCAGATTTTCACAGAATATTGAGATGTTTGCCTCATATTTTTGGCTTATTTGTCATAAAATTTATGGTTTTCTGGTACACTCGTGATGATTGAAATCATTACATAAAGACACACATCTGACTTTGAGAGTTCAATTTTTTCATAAATTGCATGCTTACACAAGTACTGTTATCATATGAGCTTTTTAGGTTTATGAGTGTTTTTTGAAAAAAAGTATAGTTTCCATAGCATATATTAACAGAAGAAAGTTCAGATGACCAGACTTTTTTCCATTGGCATATGCTCGATTTACAATGGGCATGTTGGTTGGGCTGACCAATCAGCATGCTCATTTTTGAATGTTAATGGCCAGTCATTACGTAATATAAAATAGAGTTGCCTTCACTGTTATGACCTTTAGATGTGTAGTGAACAACAGGCAATGGTACATCAAAACATTCATAGTTTAAGCATTTTCTCTTCTGTCTGACTAATATTGTCACTACTTATTTGTGTTTGGCAATCTATTAGAAAACTCTTTTTTTAAGGCATCTTAAGAATCAGTTCTTTCTAAAAATGAGTCAAATAGGATGATGGCTTATCCTAGCTTATTATGCATTTTCTTAGACTTCCGTACCGAAAAAAGACAGCTGGTGGAGTTCAGAATCTTTAACATAGATGGGTTTGCTCAACATCGGTATACCTCTCCTCTCTAATCATCTGATATTCTGAGCAGTGCTACACTGCATCTTCAATGATTTGTACTTCTACTGTATAATTTCTTCATTTTATTTGCCAGCATAGTCTTTTTATTTGTCACCATACTCCTATTCAGATCGCCAGCTTTTCTTTTTGTTGCTGTTATTGACAATGACACTATGGCTTCCACCAGTAGTATACCTTTGATATCTTCCCTATAGCAATATGTGTAGGCCTATTTTTCCTTTATATTGCCTTAATGGTGCAAGTATCTTTGCTATGCTTCCGTGTGTAAATATGCAGCTGAGCTAGTTTGAAAATAAGAGTTTAACATGGTGATATCAGCACTCCTGAAGTCCTGACTGGACTCCCCAGTACTTTAGCCATAAGGTAACTTTTGGCGACATCCAACAAGAACCTCTCAGTTTGTGTAATCTAAACAATATTTGCATCATAACTAGCTGCAAAACACATACTTTGAAGGAAGAACTTTCAAAGTATTTTTATAACTATTATTCATATTTTACATAAAATCAGAAAGTAGCTGAATTGATTGGATAACATGGTTTCTCTGGAGAAAATCGCCACATTTCCTCTATTAATAGTATTCAACCAGAAGTCACAGTTTTGCCTTTGGATTATCATAATGTCCAGTCAAGGTAGAAGCTAGAATACCTACTGCCCCAACACCATGTACCTGGGTAGTATTCTTGTGTGTGACTAATAAAAAGTATAAAAGTAATGATGTAATTTAGTCTGCATTTCCACAACATACCATGAACTATTTTATCTCCAGAGTCCTACTAATAATGTCAACTTATTCTTCAGTAATGAAACAACATTCAAGACCAATTTGGGGAGTAGCATGTTGTTGTAAATGCCACATGAATAGCCTGGTTCCATAGGGAGTAGGAATGGAGCCCTGCCATTTGCCAGGTGACTGGGGTTTGATTAACAGCCCGGGCACTAGAGGAGCCAGGTAGGGAAGGAGAGGAGTAAAAGGCCATGTGGATGATTCCATACACTCAGGGACACACTACCCAGGTGTGACATTTCTGGTACAGACAAGGGAAACTCTCTTGCTTCTGGACTAGTGAGTGGAGCTGCAAGAAGGCTTTGTCCCTTGCAGGAATTAACGTATATCATTTGCAGCCTGCCCATTGTGTAAGCCCATTCCTTTTGCTAGATGAGTGTACATGTTAATGATTGAGTAAAAAGTAAAGAATAACTATGAACCACACCTTGATCAATTCCCCTCCTGGCTGACTCTTGTCCTTGTTATGGGAAACACATATACCAATTGGCTAGGAGGGGGCTGACAGATCATGAGGACAAGGTGTAGCAAAAAATATGTCAAATGAGTGAGATGCAGCTGCCTTGGAAAAGGGACACATTTCTTTTCTTGGTAGACTATATCTCCGGGATAATGTATGAAATAAGATATTGGCATGTCAACTAGAAGATCTGTCAGGACTCGCTACAGTGAGGTCCTGTTATTCTGAAAATGTATAGCCTACCCTAAGAGCACATGATCTTACAGTACATAATATTAATTAAGGATTTGCATGGAGAACATTGCATAGGTGTATGTAGGCTTACCCCAACATCATCCAGGATTATATTTTTTTTCTTTCACAAATTCAGTCAATCAAGTTGCTGCTACAGTGTGCCATGTCCTAGTGGAACACTTGCAACACTGCATTATGCTCATAGAAATGGACTCCATTGTTTTTCAGCATCATCCTAGCTTACCTAAACAGAACATAGAACCTCTCTCGGTTTTATTATGATGCTGTTCCTGCTCACTCGTACTTTATTGTTTGTAGAGATTGAGAACTATCACTTGCTGTCTTCATTTTTTTAGTACAACGTGATTATATAAATTGTAAATTTCCCCTGAAAAATAGATTTCAGCACACCATATGAAGAAAGTACAAAGCAATCAGGGCTTTAAGACTTACACAAGATCAAGCTGAGGTAGATCTGAACCTGTGATTTAAATATGATTGATCTTGTCAACCGACCTAGGTGGAAATTAACTGATGATTTGTGACCTTCAGAAACCTGGCATAATTTCATTAATGTTATGAACTCAAGGAGAAGGGTGTTAAATAAGGATAAAGAAGAAAGCACAATTTCCCATAACAGATGTATAGAGGATCACAAAAATACTATGGCAAAACAGAAAATTATACATTGTGAATACCTCCTTATAAAGGCATCATTGTTGATATGCAAATTTCCCCTGGAAAAAAAAAGTACTGCTTCAGCACAGTGGCTCAAGAATTAAGACTAGTAATCCTTTTTAATAATGCACTCGGGGCTAGTAAGTCAGATTTTGCTGCACACTGACAAGTTCATTCTTAATATACTGTGATATCGTTAGCATGATCAGAACTCTACTTCTGTATGTAACATTGTTTGTAGACATAATTTGTCAGTTTTATTCTGCAAGAGTTTGTCCTTCTTCAAACATGTCCTTTATTAGTCTTGTGTTTAATTAATCAGCTTTACTTTATATTGCTCTACTGCATTCTCTCATTGGTGTTTTTTAGGTTTATAGGTTCATAGGTAAGTATTAGGCTATCTGCCTGAGGGCATCTATAATCCAAGCCAGAATGTGTTGGCTTTCGTCGTCCCCTTAAATTAGTTCCCTGTGCCTCGGTCCAGCAGAGCCATTAGTTCCCTGTGCCTCTGTCCAGCAGAGCCACTGTAGTGATCCCTGGAGTAAATTTTCTGTTTCCCATCCACTCGTCAAGGTTTCTCTTGAAGAGTGTCAGTGAGGGGCTCTGCCTAATGTAAATTGAAATCCTGTTCCAAAGCATGGGGAGTCTCTGGGACAGGAATCTATCACTCCAGCATGTCCTATTTATTGTTGTGGTAAGGTTTAGATCCCTAGAGCATCTGGCTCCTGGGGATTTTATTTTTTTTTAGGTGGAGCATGTCCATCAATTCTGGGTTGGACATGGCCTTGTATGTCAGGCAGAGATCACCTCTGAGTAAGCGGTATGCAACCGAGTACAGCTGGAGTTTCTTCCGCCAGGCTGCATAGGGCATATGTCTGAGGCCAGTAATCCTCTTGATGAGGTACTTCTGTGGCCTTTCCAGCTGTTGCAGGTGTCTTGTAAGGTACACTCCAAATGGGCTGTTGTACTCTATGATGGGTCTGATGAGTGATGAGTAGAGGGGCACAATAACCTCTTTTGTTCTAGATGCAAACCCTTTTGTGATTAGTTGGGCTACATAGAAGGATTTTCTAACTACCGTGGCAATATGATTATCAAATGAGAGATTACTGTCTACCTGGGTCCCCAGATCCCTTATTACATTTTCTGTATTTAGGGGACTACCATGTATGTGGTAGTTCATGGGTACTTTGTTTTTTCCATAGGAGATGGCTATGCACTTTTTGGCATTTAGCTTGAGGCCATGATTTTGACACCAGGTATCCATCTCAGTGAGTCCCTTCTGGAGGATGTCTGTATCAGCTGGAGAGTCAATTATGGCCCCCAGTTAGCAGTTGTCTGCAAACTTGATCAGCCATAGTCCTCCTGTGCCTGCCTGTACCTCTGAGAAGTATATACTGAACAGGAGGGGTCCCAGGACTGAGACCTGGGGGATGCCACTTGTAACTGGTTTAGAGTTGGATCTAGATCCTGCAACTCTCACCGTGTGGTTTCTATCTATGAGCCAATTGGCAAACCATCTTGTGATGTAGGGGTTTATGTTCAGGCTGGTGAGCTTGTCTATAATACCAGAATGAGGAATGGTGTCGAAAGCCTTTGTGAGGTCTAGGTAGGCTGTATGGACCTCCTTTCCCTCATCTAAAGCCTTGGTAACTGTCTCAAAGAAGTCCACCAGGTTTAGGAGGCAGGATCTGCCCTTAACAAAGCCAAACTGGGTAGGAGCCAATGTTTGAAGGTTCTCAATGTCTCTGTTAATGAATTCCATGACTTGCAGACCAGGCTAGTCAGGCTTATAGGGAGATAGTTCCCGGGGTCCATTGTGGTTCCACCTTTGTGGAGCGAGATAACTGTTGTTATGTGCCACTCTATGAGCATGTAGCCTGTAGAGAGGCTGAGTTTGAACAGTTTGTTTAGGTAAGGGGTTAGTTCATTTTGGAGCTCATGTAAGACACAGCCTGGTACACTGTCTGGTCCCATTGAAGCTGTATTTTTGGCTTTGGATATGGCTGTTTTAACTTGTTTGTCAGTGATTGCCAGGGCACTACATTCTTCTGGTATGGTTATGGGCCCTTTAAGGGGTGAGAGGAGGGTAAAGTTTGCATGAAACCTGTCTGCCAGAATGTTGGCAATATCAGTCAGTTCAGTGTATGTTGTGCTATTCTGCACTAACTCAGAGCAGATCTGAGAGTTTCCACTTAGATTCTTGACATAGCTAAATAATGCTTTGTGGTTATCTTTGGAGTCCTTGGCAATTTTTCTTTTGAAGCTAGCCTTGGATAATTTTATGAGGGATCATAGTTTCTTGCTGATACTGATCAGGGATGGCTTTCCTTCTTGGGATTTTACTCTTTTCTGCATTAGTTTCCTCCTTCTACTGTATAAATTGTTAATGGCAGAGGTCCACCAGACTGGTTTCCTTTTCTTGGAGGAGTGAGTCTTGGCTTTGCTTGGGATAGCATGATCCATGCATTCTTGTAGGTGCTCATAGGTGCCTTTGTAAAGGATTCAGCAGCTTGGACAGCATTGTCCTTTAGCATGGGGGCGGTGAACCTTTCCACCTCAGTCTTAAGTAACATGAAGTTTGCTTTTGAAAAGTTTTTCACAGTGGTTTCCTGGATTGGGGGTGGGGGCGGAATGTGGATATCCAGAGTGATTAGTCTATGGTCTGATCTAACCAGTGAGGGTTTGACCTCCAATGTAGAACACCGGTAGTCTATGTTGGTGATGACCAGGTCCAATATGTTGTCACCTCTGGTGGGGGTGTTGACCAGTTGATCCAAGGCATTCGAGTTTATAAATTCTAGGAAGCGTTGGGCAAGAGAGTTAGTACTTGAGTAGTTCTCCCAGTTAATGTTTGGGTAATTGAAATCACCCAATATTAGGGCATTTGGTAGGACCTTCATATTTTCCAGTGTCTCCAGAAATGCGGAATGGGGATCCTGGGTCATGGTGGGTGATCTGTAGCAAGCTACAATTTGAATTGCAGTTTTGCCCATTGTTAATTGCACATGGATGATCCCTGAGGCATTGTGCTGAGCCACTAACCTGAAGGTGTGGGTATCCTTGATGAATATGGATGCACCCCCACCTTTTGTGTTTCTGTCCAGGTTCTGTGGCCGAAATGTATGGTATGAGTTGTAGCCTGGTAGTGCTGGGGTGCTCTCTGGAGCCTTAAACCAGGTTTCTGTTACTGCTCAGATATCGATGTTCTCCATACTGATGAGTGCCTTGAGTGCATGCATTTTGAGGTTTAGACTTCTGGCATTGAGTAGCATTACCCTCAGTTTTTGGTTACTTGTGCTATTTATGGTGGTGGGTTTGTCTTTTGAGCCTTGCCTAAAAAAGGCACTCTGGGGGCGGCAAAAGCCTTGGCCAGTATTCAAAAGCCTAAGGGTGACAGGTGCAAGCCATCTCTTGCGAAGCAATGTGGCTTATCGAGCATGTCATCCCAGGTGGACAGATACTGGATCCCCTTTGAATGACACCAGAAACTTAGCCAATTGTTGAAAGTGATCATTTTTTCTTTATACTGTGGCATCATTCTTGGTGAGAGCAGGATGCTACTCAGGGTCAGGGTCATACCGGCCTGGGCTACATGATCAGAGAGCTCTTCCATGTCTCTTTTCATGTAATCCAGGGAGGTATGTCTCAGGTCATTCACACCAACATGGACAATGACAGAGTCGTATTTGTACTTGTTCTGGAGTGACCTGGGTGCTTGTGCTATGTGGCAATTCCTGGCACCCAACAGACAGCTAACTGTAACCTTCTCCTTGTCCAACCTAGTTAGTGGGACATCAGTGTGCCTGACTATAGAGTCACCTATTACTAGTGTGTTGGGTATGTTATTTTGCCTTAAGGGCTGTGATTGCATGGCACACTGGTTATGTGAAGTATGTGTTTCATGGTTTGTGATGGGGTGTGGAGGTTGCTTGGGTGTCTGCTTTGGAGGTCTGTATTGCTTTTGCAGATTTTTATTTAGAGCCTCCGAGTATGTTTTCATGTATTTATGTGTGTTATTTGCTGATGTTGGTTTAGTAGGTCTATGTGAAACTGGTGGTGTGTTGCAAGTACTTTCCTTCTCCTCTTCACTGTCAGTTCCAGTCTTGGGTTGAGAGAGCTTTGCCTCCAGTCTGGCTGTATAATTGCATCTCTCGCATATATTAGTGTTTGGTGGTAAGAGGAGAGGGTTGTCTGTGTACATGAGGCAGTTGTAACATTGCCTCATAATGCACAGATTCACCAGTTGGACTGGAGAGTACACCTGAAACTGCCCTTTGGACATGCCTGATTAGGTAAAGTGAGCTGTTTTGCTGATTAGCTGGTAGGGATGAATAGAGAGCCTTGTCCTTCTGGACAGTATAGGGGGTCTAGTGCTAGGGTTAATTAGTGCTTGCTATGAGTTTTGAGCAAGTGCTGGGCTGTGAAATGAATGGTTTGAGTGCTTAAGTTGAAAGTTTGTCTAGTTCCAAGGGAAGAAATTGAAGAGCAAACTTTGTGGAGCCAATAGTTTAACCCTAGCTAACTGGCACTGTCCAGCATGCAAAACTGCGCAAATGCATTTTTTATAGCAGAAAAATGAAAGAGAAATTAGCCCAAAATGGCCAATAAACTACTAACTTCTGGGCTACAGCAAACAAAGTGCACAAATTTCAGAAATAAATAGATCAAATAAGCAGGCACAATAAGCCTTTAACCAGAAATTCCCAGCTCAGAAGGGCAGAATCTAGCCTCTTCTCCCACAAGAGTGCAGACTACAAACCTTCTTAATGTAAAATAACTGGCCTGAAGCCCAAGTGCTTAAACCAGAACTAATGCGCTTTTAGAATAACAGACACTGAACCTTCAATCAGCAATTCCCAACTTAGAATGATGTAAGCTACCTGTCCTGCCACAACAATACAGTCCACAAACCTTCTTAATGTAAAACAACTGGTTTGAAGCCCAAGTGCTTAAACCAAAAGGCTTAGAATAACAGTTACAATTTAATCTGGCTACTACCAAGCAGTAATAACTGCAGCAGAATAATACAAATGAGAACTTTTAAGAAGAAGCACAAGCAAAATAAGGTAATAAAGTGGAAAGAAACACAATTACAGTAAAAGCAGATTAATAAAGTGCAATTTATATATATATATATATATATATATATATATATATATATATATATATATATATATATATATATATATAAAACAATAGAAAACGAGCAAATGTATATAAATACATTACCCAATTAACCAGTAAAGAAACTCAAAACTGAACCCTGTTCCAGCAGTCTTCTATCTGACAAGTTTTAACCACACACTCCTGCCACTAGGGTGCAGGGGAACCTTCTTCAAAAAAGATGGCCTGGATTAGTGCTCAAGTTATGCAAACAAAGCTAGATTCAGCAAGCCTGAATCTAGTCTATGCTACAACAGACAAGGCATACCAATATCAGAAAAAACAGTTCAAATGAGCAGGCATGGTAAGCCTTTAACCAGAAATTCCCAGCTCAGAAGGGTAGAATCTAGCCTCTCCTCCCACAAGAGTGCAGACCACAAACCTTCTTAATGTAAAATAACTGGCTGGAGCCCAAGTGCTTAAACCAGAACTAATACATGTTTAGAATAATAGACACTGAGCCTTCAATCAGCAATTCCCAACTTAGAAGGATGTAAGCTACCTGTCCTGCCACAACAGTGCAGACCACAAACCTTCTTAATGTGAAACAACTGGTCTGAAGCCCAAGTGCAATAACCAAAAGACTTAGAATAACAGTTACAATTTAATCCGGCTACTAGCAAGCAGTAATATAAATGCAGCAGAATAAACACATTTGAGTACTTTTAAGAAGAGGCAAAAGCAAAATAAGGTAGTAAAGTAGGAAGAAACACAAATACAGTAAAAGCAGATAAAGTGCAAATTGTTTTTTTTTTTTTTTTGTTTTTTTTTATATATATATATGTATATAACAATAGAAAACAAGCAAACTGATTTGAACAAATTACCCAGTTAACCAGTAAAAAACCTCAGAAGTTTCTATGTAACTATGAGCTATTCCTCCTTGTGGTCCACCCCCTCACCTGCTGTAAAATAAAAATATAAACAAATAAATGAATGAAGGCATTTCATTTGTTTTTTTCTTAAAGTACTCTGCTAAAAAATATGGCATCAATGTTACTAACCCAAGGATAGAGTATGAAATAAGCAAGGAAACAAAATTCCTCCTAACAGGTGCATAAAAAAAAAATCAATCCTCTGGAACAGCATAATCTAAGCATGGTGACCGGTATTACTAAAGCACATACATCCTAGTTGATCATAGCATATTGTCAGATCTTTTGTGATTCCACCATATTATAGCAAATGAAATTCATTATTTGGCAGTTTCAATAACTTGGTTCACTCCTTCGGTTATTAATTATGTAATGCAGTAGATAAGTCCCAAAAGCAGTTAAAGCTGTGTGAACTGAAGTTCACTGTGATTTGTAATAAATGACATTTGGTTTTAAATGACAAATTCACACTATAGTATGGGGAAAATGCCATCTGTGATTATTTCAGTACCTGAAAGCTAACTTCCACTCCCTTGAGCTATGTCATTTATTCTAGATACAAATCAGTTCAGCAGTAAAAGTATCAGTACAAATGAGTCTTTTAAAAGCACGTCTGCATCATGTAAGTCTCGAATAGTATTTGTGGCTATGTGCTGTGTCTCATAGATAAGTTGTAGTTCCACAAGCCATTATGTGTATTTCTGTATGACAAATACTACTCCTATTCTAAAAATTGTGTTTTACTTCCCAACAGTTTAAACTTAATAGGCCTAAACTCTGCTTCTTCTATCAAAATCAATACTGTGTTTCACAAATTTTGTTAGGTACTAAGCAATGAGGCTCACATAGTTTATCTCCACCGTTATTAGAAAAGCTAAAAATTCATGAAACGTCGCTGGTTTTTAAGTTATAATTGGAGGGGCATCCAGTCATGCTGTGTACTATGTGGTGCCTCAGTTTGTGCCTAATATCTTTATAGATTTATGTATCATATCATAGATAAATACACAAACCAAGAATATGAACTTAGAAATACTGAATTCCATTGTTAGTATATGCAAGAATCACCCAGTCTGCCTATATATATATGTAAAAATATATAAATTCCCCATCACTAAAGGCTGCTCAACCAAACAGAAATATTTAGAAAACAAGCAGAGCTAGGCCACAATGAAGAAACATTTATTAACTAATAAAACAATAGAATGGCATAAAAACAGCACAGGAATATATATATATATATATATATATATGTATATATATATATATATATATATATATATATATATATATATATATATATATATATAGTAAAATCAGCTAACACTCCAATGTTTTTGTAGTGCACAGCAATATGATTATAGCATATAAATGTACAAAAAGTGCTTTTTGTCACAAACATTCTAACACCTGTACATTAATGCTACTAAAGTGGCCCTTATCTGCCACAGAACTCAACAACTGGCTTAATCCCAGCCCATATCAAAGGAATGCCAACTACTATTAAGTCAAGTTGTGAAAAGACATAATGCAAGGGAAAAAGAATTATGATTCTTTACGCAACTGATTCTGATAGGAACATTCTTAATAAACATAAAAGGAAGGACCAGTGTATAAAGTCTGTCATGCACAGTTCTCACTCATTCTACTGTCATTCAGTAAGCACAGGGGAAGGTTTTCCTTTATAGATTCTAACTTACAGAAAATGTAGGTACAGATGAAAAAGCACATGCTGCAAGTGCTAAAATGTTATACCTACTGCTACCTCCTTGGGTACATCAGCCCATTTGGGGGAAGAAAGAAGAACAGACAAGATAAATATGGACATTGTCTGGGACTTTCATAAAATTCTTGGTGTTCCAAAATGGACTATAATTTAGACATTAATAATTTCATTTTAATATGTCTAATGCTGAGTTGAATGAAAATTACAAACTATTATTGAATAAAGGTTTTAATTATAGCCTTACTAGTTATGTTTCTGACTTCAGCACAATGATGGTAAAGCTTTTTGTTATTTACTGAATTTGAGACTTTGGTTTCATGACAAAGAGGGATACTTGGGTCAACTGTGGCTGCAATGGTGCAGTGGTTAGCATTGTTGCCTCACAGCAAGAGTTTCTCCAGTCCGATCCTTGGCTGGAGTGTCTTCTGTGTGGAATCTGCATGTCCTCCCTGTGGTCGTGTGGGTTTCCTCTGGGTACTCCGGTTTCCTCCCACATGCCAAAGACATGCTGTAGGTGGATTGGACACTCTATAATTGGTCCTAGGTGTGAGTGTGTGCATGTGTGTGCCTTCTGTGGAAGGTTGGGTGCCAGGCTGGCAACTCAACACCGTAAAACTCCACTGTCACTCATGAGCGGACAGGTGATCCGCTGTTGCAACCCCTAACTGGGAAAAAGCCAGAAGAAGAAGATTGTTAAAATTAATTTTTGCCATTCTAATGATCAGCCTCCATATCATCCTGTGGTGAATGTATCATCAGAAGCAACAATGAGAAATTTACATTGTAGTGTCTTTTCTATGTTTAGGAAAATTGAAACAATTAAAAGTATAATTTAACAGATTAAGTCTAGATAGCTCTGTTGTGACTTCATAGGCCGAGATCAGTGTGAATCATTTGGGACAAACTTATGTATGATAGATAAGTCCCACAATTGTTAATAAAGCTCCCCTATGAAGGGTGGTTAGGGGTTAATATAAAGGGGGTTGGGGATGTCATAATGATTAAGGTGTTAACCTCACAAACACAAGGTACTGAGTTTGATTCTTGGGAAACATGACTAGGCTTAAAGAGGCACGCTGAGGTCATTAGTCTAGTATTCACCCATGAATCCAGATCTGTTTCTTTTCTTGAGATACAAGGCATCCTCTGATCCATCTCTGATGAACCTTTTTATGCATCCACAAACAGCATCAGAATCACTAGATCGAAGTATTTAAATTTTACTTGTTGAGACATGGTAAGACATCTATGTGTCTCCGAGGATCCCATGCTGTGGAATAAGCTCCCCATCTATGTAAAGCAGAGATCTACTTTAAAAAACAAAGATCAGAACACTGACATTCATTTTCATGAGACTGAAAATACTGAAACTTGACATACCTGAATGCCAAAGCTTTCCCAGGGTAAGTATACACTTGCCCAACACACATTTTTCTCCACTGTAGTATGATCCCGTAGTTGATATATATAGTTAAGAGGGGGGTGCATCCCCCACATTGGGAGGAGTTAATTACTTTGGTGTGTCTTTAGTTTAATTCTTGGCAAGTATTTCCTTACTCTGGGAAAGTTTCGGCATTCGGGTATGTCAGATTTTTGTGTGTTCAGTGTCATGAAAATGAACATCAGTGTTCTGATCTTCAATTTTTTAAAGTAGATCCACAAAGCAGAGCCATCCCTAACCCTATTTAAGTGTAACATTGAGCAATTGATGGGAAATCAGAAAGTCACCCCAGGTCTTGCTCCCATGTCTCTGATGGAGACAGACAGTGGTGATCCACCCACCCACATAACCTCTAAAAACTTCCTAACATATCCCTCCAAATAAATGCCCATGATACATAGGAACACAACTGGGTTGGAGTGCACTGCTAGACTTATAAAGGCCCTTTTGGTTATTAGCCTAGTACATACTTATGAACCTATGATATCCCCATGGTCTTGAAAGACAGATTGATGAGTTTGTTTGGAAACAATGGTCTTCTCAGAATGCTATTTTAGAAGCCTTGTGAATGGTATTGATGGTTTCTGAACCTATGACCCAAATCTTCTTTATTTTTACCAAAGGTTATAATCAACACTAACTAACTAACGCAAACTATCCACTTGAGATTCTTGAGCCGAAGGTCTTTGACAAAACTTTTGCCTGAGCTTTTGGAAATAGGTTTTAAAACTTAGTGGACTTTAAATTAGTAAAGATTCAACTGAATTTTTGCAAATAACATCCTAGATGTGCATGAATGGGGCTGGTATTTAGCAATATTAGATATTTGTTCCCTCTCTACTAATATACCACATGAGGGAGAACTTTGTGTTTTACAGTACTGGTTAGATAAATCAAAGCAGCGTACCAATTATTTTTTTGTTCAACTTACTTGTACAAAAATGCATTATATAAAAAAATCAGTGTTTTTGCAGCTGTAGGGTATATCTGTGGGGGCTGCATTTGCCCCAGTTTATGCAGAATTGTTTATACTTTTGTTGTTAAATAAAGTATATCTACAATTGAACTAGACAAAATGGATATGTCATGCAGGTACCTAAACGACTATTGAATGGTTTGGAGAAGGATCTATTCTGAATTGTTGCAGTTCTGGGATAATATCAAGAGTAATGAGTCTTGCATTCATTTTAACAACAAAGCAGAAATTACCACACTTGATTTTTTTACTAGTGATTCACTGAGTTTGAAGAAAAAGCATACATGCCAATATTTTATTTTGTAGTCTTTGCTGCTTGCTGTCATTTCCTTTTGAGGCCCTGACAATCTTCAGGGCACTATCTTCATGTTGTGAGCATAATATGTCCTCCTGATCACAAAACAAAACTCCTGGTTGAAACAACACCAACTGGTAATTCGAAAAAATCAGGATACCAGGATAACGAACCAAAGTGCAAAACAGGAATAATTTATTTGTCAGCTTCACAGCACAGCGTTAAAAAACACATAGAACACATCCAGAGTATTTCATCAAGCGCTTTCACCCGGGCCCTCCCAGGCTTTCTCAAGACATTTAATGCATTGTTTGGTAGGTTCATTTATACTACTCCTGCTACCCTTAATTATTTAATTAATTCACAATTAGTCACTTGTTGCATTGTATTTAAATTGTATTTAAAAAGACAGAATCTCTTTTAACATTGTCACAAGTTGA
The DNA here is from genome assembly GCF_019279795.1 of Protopterus annectens. Taxonomy (NCBI): domain Eukaryota; kingdom Metazoa; phylum Chordata; order Ceratodontiformes; family Protopteridae; genus Protopterus; species Protopterus annectens. Next base: position 1,282,535,516 of record NC_056732.1, on the reverse strand, counting down.
TGGTATTAATTTTATTACAGTTTTATAATAATAATATATTAATAATATGTCCTCCTATTTGTTTATTCATTTTTCTTAGTATATGTTTCTCCGACTCTAAGAAAACTAGGGATCTATGAGAAGGCATGAATGGTGCCTTAAACTCCCAAAGTGTGAATTTATTAGCCCATTAAAAAGAAAACTTGCCTTCCATTGTCACAGACAGCAGAAGACATACATTTTAAAATTTGTATTTACGTCTCTATGTTATCCTTGTATGTTTATAAATTGGTTGGAACAAAAACAAATATAGAATGCAAAATTGTAAACACAAATATTTAAGTGTCAGCAAATACTTAAAAAATAATAACACAAGCAATGACACAGGCACAAGATAACTGATGCTTTAAACAACTGCTAATAATGCATTTTGCAGAGGACAGAATCCATGCACCTCCCATGTGAGGATGTGCTCTTTACTCTCCCTCTGTTTAATTATTCCATACCTGTGATCATATAGCCTTGGAAATTAGGCCCAACTATGATTCTACCTTTCTTTATATGCTTATGTTAAAATATATAGCCTCCATCTCTCACATGGCATGTTTAAGTTGAGGTGAAGTCTCTCAGAGTGGGATGCATAGCTACTAAGTCCCCTGACAAAATGAAGTTGTAAACTTTGCTACATAATTGAACATTTGCTATTTTAAAGCATCACTTTCTAATGCAGCACTACATAATGTTGTTATGTCAGGTTAGTGCACAGGATTAAAGTTGTAAGGTATTAACAGCATTCATTATGTAATCCTTGATTTCTTTCCTTTAGTCACTTAACCAAACAGAATGGCAAGGACTGCAAAGGAAATATGTCTTAATCCAGCTGGGCAAGCTGTTTCACAACATATGAAAATAAAATTTAAAAAAATGAATCAGAATATTTTGAATAACATTGTATTTCTTGTAGAACTATTAAAATGACCTTGAAATTATATGACTCAGTTAAACTTACCTGTTTTAAAACTACAAAAACTGCTTTCCTTTAAAAAAAAACAGTCTTGCGAGTCATCATTCAAAAATGCATCTACTGCAACTGAAAGGAAGCAAACTAGTCACTTGCTTTTTAGCTCAGCATGAATAATGAATAGCAACAGTCAACAATACAGCAGCTTACAGGTCTTTTGCTATGTAAGAAAGAGCTGCACATGGTAAACAACAGTTTTTCTACAATAGAGTGCTAAGGCCACACAACAGAATACTCCAAGCAAACAAATTCCATTTTCCTGCATGAAATCTTCATATCAGAGTATAAGTATTTTTACATTTTAAACCACTACAAGTAGTAACCTAGTCACGACTCACCAAAACTGTTATGCATAGTTTTGCTTTTGCATTCCTCAGCTGCATGAGAACTGCTAGTTAGTATTCAAATTTAAACATTTAAGTGTATACTGTACAACCATGAATATCTTATACGCTCCTTGAACATGTAAATCACTGAGTTTATATACTGAAATGTCACAGTATGTCACCTTCTTGCAATGTATCACAGCTGAAAACAGTCCACAATCATTTGCTATTCTCCCTACTTAAACAAAAAAATAAATGGAGTATCCTATTAACCAAGGATTGCAAAGAAAATAGGTCTTAATCCAGATGGGCAATCTGTTTCACAAAATACAAAAATAAAATTAAAAAAAAAAAATGCAACAAAATATTTTGCATGATATAGTATTTCTTGTTTCAGTTTAGGGTACTGGCCTCCTGGATGGATTAAAGAGAGAGAGATATAGTTCATACTACAGCGAAACATAGAAACATGCATTGATATGACAAATGAGATCGGTCTGTTTACCAACCAACTCGATTGCTTGTAATTTAAGTTAAACTTAGGACTGTGTTTTTCCCCAGCAATAATAAGAATTGTCTTATGAGTGGGTCATGCATTCAGTGAATTCAGCATAGTTTTTCTGCCATAGTTTCTTACCCTTCAGGAATGTTTTTGAATTATACACTCTGTTTTTGTGAAGCAATGTTAATCATGCTTACTGTGTATGAGTGAATCCACCTATGTGCCCTGCATCCTGTCTTGGATTGTTTCCTTGCCATGGACATTGATGGAATAGTCTCCATCTACCCCATGACTCTGAATAGGAGAACAGCTATGAGAGAATGAATGAATGATTTCATTCTTGAGTAACTGACCATGTACCTTCTGATCCTGATTTGGTATTCTCATGTAATTGTATTATTAGAAGATAATGTGCCCTTGGTCCTTAATGGCCTCAAGGTATATAAATGTTTATACCATGTTTCCTTACTGCCTTCGTTCTTTAAAACTATGCACGTTAACCTTTTCTAGTCTATCATAATATGTCTTCTAAGTGAGGCTGTACACTGTTTTTGCTTTATTATTCCAAATACCTCTATATTGTCTTCTCAGAGGGCTTCATTTTCTCAGCGGTACATACACATGTATGTTTGGGAGTTGTGGGGAGCTGCTTACCCCATGGTTTGCAGAGGAGCGTGTCCCTATAAAAACAAGTTTAAAATGGAAGAGTGAGGTTCAAAATTTGCATTTTCCTATATTGTTATATTTATTTATTTATTTATTTATTTATTTATTTATTTATTTGGTGTTTCAAAAAATGGCAATATGATTCCCAACATTTCAATAGAGAGTCAAAAACAACAGGACAAGAACAACCATGATCAGTAGGATGTGGCACACCTTCATGTAGCAGGCTCTTTAAGAAAAAAGTGAACTCAGTAAAGTTATAATGATATAAATGCCTAGGGAACTCCTACGAATAGACAGAAAGATAATGGTAGGGGATCAGATTGTATGTCTCCCACCACACCTGGATAGGAAATTAGTATGGGTTCTGAATGATAGACAATGTGTGCACCATGGGTAAAGAAGAAAACTATACAAAAAATGGTACAGCTTTGTGGAAAACAACAGTGCAAGTACAGGCATCATATAGGAAGTGTGGCACAGACTGGCACAGTGTCACATATAATGTTGCTTAGAATTCCAAAAAACATAGACAATGAGCAACTAATATCTACAGTGATGCTGCACCTTGGAACTGAAGAGCAAGCGCAGTGTTAGACAGCTGCATAATAACTGTCATCTCCATGCCAGGCCAGTCATAACAGGCACAATGATGGGCCATGGCATGGGCAGAAATGCATTATGAAATGGCAGGCAGACAAGGGAAATTAGCAGTTATGGAATAGCAATATGAGAGCTGCAAGACACTGAACAGTAAAAACTGTTGTCAGTACTACAGCAGAGACTAACAGCCCTAACTGGTACACTCAAAGTCATTACAACTGGAACAAAGAAGGCATATTAGGAACAACTGAGCATTAGATACAAAGTAGGGAGGGCATTCTAGACACTTCTCTGTCAAATGGCTTGATGGTGGCTAACACATGGTTTAGCAAGAGAGAGATAGTCATAAGATCCCATACAAGAGTGGCCAGTATGCAACTCTGGTAGACTTCCTCCTAGTAAGGAAAAGGCACTGGGCTACAATCAGCGATTGCAAAGTAATCCACAGTGAAACAGTCTGCCTACTGCATAAACTACTGGGTGCCACAATCAGCTGCAAGCAATGGTGAGAGAAGGCTTTAAGGTCAACAGATACTAACTTGAAGACCTGGGAATTGTCTAGAGGGAAAGTGCAAGAGTTTAAGGAAATATACAGGGATTTAGCCCCTTATGAAGAAGAGGAAATAGGTAAAGTTGAAAAAGAATGGCAGCACATCAGTACAACACATGTGAAGACCATAGAGGATATATGTGACCGAGCCAGATATGGAAATAAGGTACATAAGAAAATCTGGTCATGGAATGCAGAATTCCAGGATGTCACCAAAAGAAAGAAGGAGTGCAGAAAAAAAGTGGAAGATAGAAAAGATGGACCAGGCTAAGAGGGAATACTGATTGGCTAACAGAGAGACTAATAGAGCAATTGCAATAGCAAATAACAAGGGATCAGAGCCACTTTACAAGCTTCTGGAAAGTGACACAGCAGATGGCATAAACAACCTTTATCAGGGTGCAAGAAAAAGACAGAAAGATACAGAAGACAGTCATTGGCACACTTTATAAGGGATGTCCGCAACAACTTGCTTACCAGTTCATAGAACATCAGGGGCATATGAAAGGAATAATTCTGACAGTTTCTGAATGAAGAAAATCCCACAGAAGCTGTACTACCCTAAACAAATTTTACAATGAAAAAAGAAGAGGAACCTATCCTAGAAGTTAGAACAGCGCTAAGGAAAATGAATCATGGAAAGCAGCAGGCTCAGATGAGGTCACTGCAGATATCAAGATTTAGGAGGAGTTAGGTGAGAAATGGTTACAGAAGGTAATCATATCAGTATGGAAAGAAAGATGTATCTCACATGACAGGAGAATAAGCATTCTAGTATTCTAAGCTCTACATGCTGTAGGAATGCACAGCATTTGTGAAAGCTTTGCACACTGTCAGAATGCACAGCGTTTCCCCAGGCTCTGCCCACTGTAAGAAGATACAGCATTTCCCAAACTCTACACGCTGTAGGAATAAATACCATATATATATATCTATATCTATATATATATCTATATATATATATATATATATATATATATGTATATATGAAAAATAGTTTTTTTTTTCTTTTTGTTGCATTGTTTCTGAGGAAGTCTGTTTCCAGATGAAAACAAATTAAACATGTTTGACACTATGGCACTAGTTCATTCGTATAGGTTAGTACTAGGCTAACTGCCCTTGCAAGCCATTTTAAGCTTAGCCAATTATCCTTTGTGAGACTCAAACGCTGCACTTTGCATTTGTAAGGCAAACACCTTAACCATTAGGCCATGCTCCCAGCTTACTGCTTGCTTTATAGCAGTATTGGATATTCTTTTTGATCTGCTCTGTTCCAGCTGAGTGGTTTTTTTCATGCTTGGTGTTGTTTCCACTGTTTTCATTGGGGAAGATTTTGATATTTTATTTAGAACATTCCCCAACTTATACATGCTGTAGGAAAATATATAATTTCCCAACGACTGCAGACTGTAGGAATGTGCATAATTTCCCAAAGCTCTACATGCTTTAGGAATGTACAGCATTTCCCCATGCTGTGCACACTATAGGAATGTGCATCATTTCCCAAAGCTCTACGTGCTTTAGGAATGTACAACATTTCCCCATGCTGTGCACACAATAGGAATGTGCATCATTTCCCAAAGCTCTACGTGCTTTAGGAATGTACAGCATTTCCCCATGCTGTGCACACTATAAGAATGTGCATCATTTCCCAAAGCTCGACATGCTTTAGGAATGTACAGCATTTCCCCATGCTGTGCACACTATAGGAATGTGCATCATTTCCCAAAGCTCTACGTGCTTTAGGAATGTACAGCATTTCCCCATGCTGTGCACACTATAGGAATGTGCATCATTTCCCAAAGCTCTACGTACTTTAGGAATGTACAGCATTTCCCCATGCTGTGCACACTATAGGAATGTGTATCATTTTCCAGTCTCTGCCTGCTGTAGGAAAGTACAGAATTTCCAAAAGCTCTGCACATTGTAAAAATTTAGAGCATTTGCCTAAGCTCTGCATGCAGTAGGAATGTATGATATTTTCCAAGTTCTGCATGTTGAAGGAATGTACAGCATTTGCCCAAGCTCTGCATGCTGTAGAAATATACAGCATTTCCCAAAGCTCTGTACAATGTACAGTATTCCCTTAGCCCTGCATACTATAGGAATGTACAGCATTTTCTCAAGTTCTCCAAGCTGTAGGAATGTGCATAATTTCCCAAACTCTGCATGTTATAGGAATCTGCAGCATTTCCCCATGATCTGTACAATGTACAATACTCCCTTAGCCCTGCATATAGGAATGTACAGCATTTCCCCATGCCCTGAATGTTGCTGGAATATACAGTATTTCCCCAGCTCTGCAGGCAGTGGGAATGTATAACATTTCCAAAACCCTGCATATTGTAAGAAGGTATAGTATCTCCCTAAGTTCTGCATGCTATAGGAATATATGGCATTTACCCAGGTTCTGCACATTGTAAGACTATATAGCATTTCCCTAAACTAAGTATCTTGTAAGAATGCACAGCATTTCCTAAAGCTCTGCACTCTGTAAAACTGTTCATCATTTCCCCAAACTTTAAATGATGTAGGAATGTAAGGCATTTTCCTAGGTTCTGCACACTGTAGTAATGTACTGCATTTCCTAAAACTCTGCATGCTATGGTAAGGTATGGCATTTCCATAAGATGTCTTGAAGTCAGAGATCGCTATGAATAGACAATGTTCATGAATGGCTATGATGACATTGTTGTGCAGAAGAAAGGATCCACTGTACATCTCTTAGACATGGCAAACCATGTCTATAAACTATTATGATAGATTCTCGTATCAGATAAGGTATAATGGACTACCTAAGCTGCCTATTTCCTACATATTATTACATCCTTTTTAAACAACTGCTTATTACTTCTCCATACCTCATACATATTGTCATGTCTAACACATGCATTCTTGACCTCTGCAAAAGTTTTTGTTTATAACTTTCTCAGAAAGAATCTTTGTAATATTTTTCTGTTAAAATAATGCACAGTATTTTCTCGAATTGTTCACCTTGCATCTTCAATCACTTTTAATGGGGCATACACTTGGACTCTGTAGTTTCCCTGATGGATACTTAAATATTTCTTACCTGCCTGTGCTTTGTTTTTATCATGACAGTATATAGTTTGCACTTTTAACTCTTTTTTCACTTCTTTATAAAGCTTCATTTGAAGACCTAGCACTATTTTGATCACATGTTCCAAACTGTCTTTATCTTTTCTTTAGCCTTACAAAGAGAGGTCTTCTGAAAATTACACACCAGAGCTGTAAATTGGGAAGGAGTGGCAACCCTGGAAGTAAGGCATTAGGAGGCATGATTGGCAAAAGCCAGTGATCTGAAAGTGCAGTATAAGCATTCATGTATAAAGCTGCAATGATTTCTTGCCATTACAAATGAATGCATGTTTCAGTCATGGCCAAGTCTCTCAGTGTGTGGTGATTTATCTATAGCAAGGTGCTTGATGTATCATTGGCATACAGCTTGCATTCAGAGCAGAAAAGCTTTTTCACCCCTTTGGGCTTCAACTTTGGCTTGAGAGGGAAATGTATAGGGTGCCAGGTGACCTAGCATTGCTGTTCTGGTACACAATATCTACAAACTTTCTTGCTACCTTTTTATAAATAAGGATATTAGGCTCATATTTTCACTGGTGACACCTATGCATATACTTTTCATTAATTCATTGACCTTATTTGCATTCTACAATGTCTAAATGAGTTTAAATCATCTGATATGACTACTCCAAATGACTTTCTACCTTTGCTTTAATTGCTACTTCCCCTTTAGTTGTTTCTGTTCTGCTACATTGCTTTCCATGTGCATTATTTTGCATTTGTTTTAATTTAAATTAATTTAAGGTGCCGTGTTTTAAACTGTCCCTCCAGTCATATCAATTCTCAGCTCTCCTTTTCAGTATTTTTTTTGTACAATTCCTTTCACAATGTTTTGTCTTATTTCCAAAACTATAACATTTCCTACCCGACTTTCAGTAATACCAATGACAATAAAAAGGACCAGCCATCAAAATGATTCCTGTTTTGCATCCCTGGTAATCATCCTTTCATTTGAGTGAGCTATTACAATTGCTGCTTTGTTTTATCTAATGATTTTTTTTATCCATTCTATCATACTGTGACTCTTTCCTTGCCTGCCTAATTTTTTCACTCACTTGCTGTGTAGTATCCTACCAAATGCATTGCTAGTTCTTTGCTGGCAATATCTTTAGTCCCTTTTTAATCTATTACCATGATCATCCTGTAAACAAATATTATAAAATTTGTGTATTATGACCTTATCAATTTGAGTCTAGGGTATCTTTGGGCCATTTACCCACTTGCTTTAGTATAGTCCATACAATTCACAATTTCCCCATGAATGATGTGAAACTGACAATGTAATAGATTTCAGATTCTGTTGGAATGGGGAATAACATTTGGCTCTTCCCATCATTTGGGAGCCTTATTACTCTTTTCCACTGATATGTTAGAAAGATTAGTTTGTGTTATTAACACTTTTGACTTTTGTTGTCTAAAAACTTTAAGATGAATCATATCAGATCTGATTGTCATTTCCACCGTAGGAACTCTTTTATGAGCTTTTCTTTTGAGAAAGGACTGAGATTAAATCACTCCACATGAACTTCATGAATCTGTCACCACTCTTTTAATGGATACCAAAGTATTTATTTAGTAACTTTGTGTTTTTTAATAATTTTTCTACCACTCGTCAGATTGCATTAATCATTTCTCAGTGAATTGATTTCTCATTACTCTCTTATGTGACTACAGAAACATTTATCTTCATTCATAATCTAATATCATTTCTCTCTAGTTTTACTTTTGTTTTTCCTGACTATCTTTACCACTGTCATAATTGCTAGAAACCTCTGTCTAAATCCATGCTTTTACATATTCCTAAATGCAATATGTTTGGTAAATCAACAGCAAACTAAACTCAACTGTTGTTCATTTAAATGATGGTTGATTTCGCCAGAAATGCAGCAAAATGTTTTCTTTTACAGTGATTCTTCTTTTGTGATGTAGCGTGATTGGAACATTTTGTCAGATTAGTTCTAAAGCTCCTGTTTTGTGTGCATATGTCTGAGAGTGTGTGTGTGTGTGTGTGTGTGTGTGTGTGTGTGTGTGTGTGTGTGTGTGTGTGTGTGTGTGTGTGTGTGTGTGTGTGCAAGCACGCGTGCATGTGTGTAGATTTTTTTATCAGTGACAGTTTCGAGAACTGCTGTTTTCTCCCAAAACTCAAAAGCATGCTGGTTGGTTAGCTATCAAATATGTTCCAGATACCCTTACTGTAGTAGCATAACTCATGGCTGAAAAGGGTCCAAAAAGGACCAGTCATCCTTCTCATCTCATTTGCTGAATAATTCAGAACAAAGCCACATATATTGGAGAGGCAAATGGCTAAAATCAAAGATGATTTTTATGACCATCTTATAATATCACTATTAGTTATTGGTGTTCATAGGTGTTTACTGGGCTAACGACCACAAGGCCCTTTTTAAGTCTAGCCATGCATCCCAAATCTCTGACAAGATCTCTGGGTATGTTGTGGATGTCCTATTTTCTGTGCCTTAAGAACCTGAATTATAGATCACTTATGTTGTTGCTTAAGTTGTACTGAATTGAATTGTTGATGTTGCATATTAGATTTAGGCCTTTCAAGTGGGTAATGCATGAGGAGTTAGACTTACAGATATGGAGCATCTCTAGTAGGCCAGAGTCCAATATTTCCTTGAAGGCAAGACACAGATCACCTCTGAGCAGTCTGTATGATACAGAGTAGACTGATCGTGATTTGGGCCTGTCTGCATGGGACAGGTGTTGGAGGCCATGGATGTTCTTTGTGACATATTTCTGTGGCCTTACCATTTGGTGCAGGTATTTGGTGAGGTACATACCAAATGGGACATTATACTCAATTATTGGCCTAATGAGGGAGGAGTACAGAGAGGTAATAACCTCCATTTGTCTGGATGCAATCCCTTTACTTATGAGATGAACCAAATAAAAGGTTTTCTGACCACTGCCACTACATGATGGTCGAATGTGAGATTGTTGTTAACCTGAGTACCCAGGTCTTACCACAGGTTGTGTGCTGAGGGGACTGCCATTGATGTGGTAATCAGTAGAGGCCATGTCTTTGCTGAATGGTATGATAATACATTTTTTGGCATTTAACTTAAGACCATGACTTTAGCAGCAGTCATTAGCTGCTGTGAGACCCTCTTGTAGTATGTTAACATAATCTGGGGAGTCAATGACACCACCCAACATACAGTCATCTGCAAACTTGGTGAGCCACAGGCCTTTTGTCTTTGCCTGGACCTCTGAGAAGTAAATGCCAAACAGTAGGGGTCCCAGGACAGATCCCTGGGGAACACCACTAGTGACAGATCTGCTGTTGGAGACTGAGGCACCTATTTTGACCTTGTGGGTCCTATCGGTGAACCAGTTGACCACCCACCTGCTGAGTTAGGGATTTACACCAAGTTGTGTTAGTTTTTTGATGATGCCCAAGTGGGAGATTGTGTCAAAGGCCTTGGCCAAGTCAAGGTAAGCTGTATTTACTGACTTTGCCCTTATCCAAGGCCTTGGTGACAGTCTCAAAGAAGTCAACCTGGTTCAACTGGCAAGATCTGCCCTTGATGAATCTGAACTGGGGGGTGTCAAGTGCTTGGAGATTGAGTATGTGCTTGTTTATGAGATCCATGATAATACACTCCATGGTTTTACAGATCAGACTTGTCAAGCTAACGGGGCAATAGTTTCCAGGGTCAGTAGTGGCACCACCTTTATGCAAGGGGATGACAATGACAGTTCCCCACTCTGCTGGAATGAAGCCTACACTTAGGCATTGGTTGAATAGGGTGCTCAATGGCGAAACTAGGTCTTGCTGGGGATGGTGCATAATACAGCCTGGGATGCTATTAGGTCCCATGGAAGCTATATTCTTTGCCTTGGATAGGGCCTTTAACACTTGATCTATGGAGATGTGAGGTGTGGGACAAGTATCAAGGATGTCAAATGGGCCTTTTGGGGAGCTAGGGGGGTGAAGTTTTCCATGAACCTATCTGCTAGAAGGTTGGCTAAGTCAGTGTAAGTGGTGCCATTAAGCACAAATTCAGAACAAACCTGGTCTTTGCCATGGAAGTTCCTGACATAACTGAGGAAGGCTTTGTGGTTTCTCTTTGTTTCCGAGACTAGTTTCAATTCATAATTGGCTTTGTAGGGTTTTGATCTAATTTGCTTGTTGAGGCTGAGGAGGGAGATTTTCAGTCTTGGAATTTGTTCCTTTTTACCCTTGGACAGCAGTTTATTCCTTTTGTTGTAAAGACTGTTGCTAGAGGATGTCCACCAGACAGGTTTGTGTTTCCTTGAGGAGCAGGTTTTAGTTCTGGTGGGTATGGCTGAGTCCATGCAGTTGTACAGGTGCTTGTACACTGCATTGGGGTACTGTTCAGCATAGTTGTCTTCATCCTTGGGGGGGGTGTCAAGCTACTGTGAAGCTTTGTCTAAATCTCATATAAGAATCAAACATTGCACTTTGTGTTTGTAAATATCTTACCCATTATACAAACCTCTCATCCCCAGAGGTCTCAGTTTTGTTTGCCTCACACTATGGTCATTTGCTGGTGAACCATACTGTTTGTCTATTACTTATACTTAGACATCTACTCACTTACTGATCAGAGATAATCCAACCCCCATTCCACCACTCCATTTGAAAGCACCTAGCCCAGCCCAGCTTTTTTCTTGACTAGTTTGCATTAGCAGATATCTGAGGCCTCCCAATTGTAAAGCATCAAGAACAGTCTTCTGCTGAGAAGTGGCTTTGTCTAAGGCTCTTCAATTAAGAATCCCAGTTTGCAGTTCATTTATTCTCTGTAGTATCCATGCAATGCCATAATGTGCTTCTTGGTCTTGTTTTCCTCATGAAGCAATATTATGTATTGGCACTTTGGGGCTTCTGCTGCATTTTTAGTCTACATTTTGCCCCACAATACCCATTCCCTTCTTTATTTATAAGTTTACATGATTAATTTTCTATATATTTATAGAGACAGAGACAAAGAGAGATAGACAGAGAGAGAGAGAGAGAGAGAGAGAGAGAGAGGCCTGCTTATCCCTATGTGGCTCCCATGTTTAGGGGCTGGTGTAATGGTTAAGGTGTTTATTCTCAACTTTGAAAAGGAAATCGGTTAAGTTTAAAATGGCCCACAAGGACAGTTAGCCTAGTACAACCTGGAATGTTTAAATCTCATCCATGTTTCTTACAGGAGTGTGTTCTTATTGTTAACTTATTAGCTTTTAACCTCCTAGTCTGTGGCCGTCTGTATTTATTACCTTCTATTTTACTTTCACCTTCCCATCTTTTCATCATATATGTGAACATTATAATTTATTTTTCCATTTTGTCATTGAACTGTTGATTCATTGCCACTTTTGCAATCAATTTGCAGCATAATCGACACTGATACTAACCATCAATGTAAAGATTCTAATTAAAAAATATATAAAATACCTGTATGAGACAACAGGTTGTCTCTAAAATAAAGGAAAATAGCTCTTCTTCAGTAAAACTCTATCATAACATCATCCTGTTTAAAAGAGTCAATATCAGAAATGAAAAATATAAATAAAATGCATGAATTGCAACAAACCCTTTACTCCTAAATTAAACTCATTTAATTTTCACACGTTACTTAGAAAATATAAGAATGTTTAATACAGAGGGAAGGGAAATGAAAGAGTGTTTTCTATGTAATATCATGTTTAGCTCTTTTAAAACACAGTGTATTCAGACCTATAAGAAATCCAACAGCAGCAGCTATGAATTACCTGATTGATTCCTTCTGTTTCATATGATACCATCCTGTCCTTTGCCCAATGAAATATTAGTATTCAGAGTTCTATTTTTAATTAATCTTGCCAGGAGTCATCCTGGTTTTATTTCTGCTGCTGAGTGTAAATACACTGCTATGCCATTTAGTACCCACAAAAATCAATTATAACTATCCAAGCTTTAACAAGGTCTTTCTATCACATAAGTCACCAGACGGTGAGAGGATCGCCTGTCATTTCAATGGCTTTCTACATTCATTTAGGTATTCTTGTGAAGACTCATTCTATTTGACAGTAATATCAATCAGGTGTATTATAGTATCACAGATTCTAGCAGAACCCCTAACAATGTTTTTCAGGTCCCCCTAATAAAGTACATTTCCAGTAATAAAAAGAGTTGCCCATATATGCATATGTACATGCACAATGCATATTCAGAACACAAGGTTTACTTTATGGAGAAGGTAATACAGAATGTATATATATATATAAAGAGAGAGAGAGAGAGAGATATAGATATGAGTAAGTACTCTTTTTAAAGTCGTGTGTTATCATCTCCTGCTCATGTGTACTTTTATGTGACTGCCTGTGTATAATTATTTATAACATGTATACCACTACAAACATACATCCTTTCATGTTGCAGTAGAATAGTTAATAAATGGTTGCATTATATTTATGCATGCGATTTTAATAGCATTTCTGAATGTTTGTAGCACTGCATCTCAGCAGATTTGTCACCCAGAGAATAATTATCCCAATGTACATGAAAACAACTTTTTTTTTTATTTCATGCTATGAAGCCAAGAAAAAAGACTGAGGATGCTTATGTTTCATAGGTTCATAGGTTGGTACTAGGCTATCGGCCCTAGGGCATATTCAAGCCTAGCCATAACAATTCCTGGCTATTTCTTCCCACACTATTTACTTTCCTGGATCCCTGTCTAGCAGAGCGACTGACGTGATCCCCCAGGGTGAATTTCCTTTCTCCTATCCAATCGTCAAGGTTCCTTTTAAAGAGGGCTAAAAAGGCGCTCTGCTTGACATGTATGGGCAGTCTATTCCAGAGTCTGGTGAGAGTCTGGGTCAGGAACCTATCCATCCAGCATGTTTTGTTTATTGTGATCACAAGGTTTAGATCGCTGGAGCATGTGGCTCTGAGGGATTGGGATTTCTTTAAGTGTAGCATGTCCAATAGCTCTGGGTTTGACATGGCCTTGTATGTTAAGCAGAGATCGCCACCGAGTAGATGATATGTGACAGAGTATAGCTGGGGTTTTTTAAGGTGGTGAGCATAGGGCATCTGTCTTAGGCCTGTGATTCTTTTAGTGAGGTATTTCTGTGGCCTTTCCAGTTGTTGCAGATGTCTTGAGAGGTACATACCAAATGGGGCATTGTATTCTATAATGGGTCTAATGAGGGATGAGTACAGTGGGACAATGACCTCCTTTTTTCTGGATGAAAAGCCCTTAGTGATGAGGTGTGCCACATAGAAGGATTTCCTGACTGTTATGGCGATGTGGTTATCGAGGGTGAGACCACTGTCCACCTATGTCCCTAAGTCTCTTATCACACTTTCAGTGTTCTTATCACACTTTCAGTGTTTAGTGTACTGCCACCTATGTGGTAATTCATGGGTACATGTTTTTTTCCCAAAGGGGATAACTATACATTTCTTGGCATTGAGCTTGAGCCCATGGCTCTGGCACCAATCATCTGTTTCTGTAAGGCCCTTTAATAATGGCTCCCAGTTTGCAATCATGTGCAAACTTTGTTAGCCAGAATCCCTTTGTTTTGTCCTGTACTTCAGAGAAGTAGATGCCAAACAAGAGCGGTCCCAGGACTGAACCCTGAGGTACTCCAGTTGTCCCTTTTCACTTACAATAAATGAGGCCTCCTATTTCATTGTACTGTAGCACAAAAGATGGATTCACTTTCTGTTCTAGTGTGATGGTGAGACCTTTGTAGCAACAGGACCAGCTCACTTAACTCAAATGACTTAATCTACCTTAAAATGTTAACCTGAAATAAAGAGGTAATATATTTGAACTTTTAAAAGCAATGCAAACCCTAAACTAGCATGGCAAGACAAAGCATAGAGATTTAAGACAGAGTAATGCTTATTTATTTTTTTTCTTCCATTTTACCACATTTCACTACTAAAATTATATTACTCTGGTTGAAGATTTTGTTTAGCTGTGGATTCTCCAATATCTCATGTACATCAAATTACATCCTCTTTCTGGTTTCCATGATTGCATTTCTGAACCTTCTTCTTCTGTTGCTTGATGATCTGGGCATACAGGGCAGACAATTCATTGTTTTTCTCATGCAACATTGTTACCACCCATAAACAGGCCTACCCCTTATGCATATTTCTGTTGTTTGACTGCATTTCTCCTCTGCATAGCTATTTTGTAAGATTTTATTGTATAAGTACTCCCTTGTGTTGAAACTTTGACCTTACTCACCAAACAGTCTATAAGCTCCTTTGCAATATCAACATGGGCAACAGCACGGGCTTGGTATTAGAAATATGATAGTGTCTACATTCCTCTAGGACTGAAACTATGGCACATATAGTAAGTCTGAAGTGTCATTTTATTTTGAGGCATGGTGATCTTGGAGTTGATAAATATAAGATCAGGGGTATGAGGGACCTGCCTCCACATGGGGTGGGGTCCAGGGGACTTACCACCAGTCTCCTGTAAAAAGAAGTTTAAAGGAGAACAATTTTTGAGATTCACACTTCTCCTGTGTTTTCAGTCTTTTTTTATTGAGCTTGTCAGCACTTGGCATTTCGAGTGCTGACATTTCAATAGGGAGCTCATCAAATTCTACTGTAGTTTGGTCATCTTCTGTTTTTACTCTAATGTGACTTGAAGCAAACTTTCCTTGTTTGATCTGTATAGGACCAAGAGAGCAGGCTGGGTTCTTGGACTTAGTTTCTCTTTACAAGGCACAATCAAGATGCCCAAAGATTGTGTATGGCCCCCTGTTCCAGACAATCCCACTGTAGTGCATTTATTTGCAACAATATGATCTCTCTTTCACACACACACACACACACACACACACACACACACACACACACACACACACACACACACACACACACACACACACACAGACACACACATTTTCAGTTTTTCTCTCTCTCTCACTTACTCATGTCTTTCTTTTTCTCTTTTTAATAAAATGCAAACAATAGTGATCAGGTAACAAAAGAGATTTAAACTTGTTTTCTTATTCTACTCTTTTTACACACTCATTTGCTTTTTCAAAATCTTACCTAAACAAATGAACAAAAAGAATAAAGAGGGCAGCTTAAACTTTGAATATCAACCATGTAATGAGTCATTTGAAGTTTCAGCTGACATAACATGCAGAAGGTACAACATGTGTTCACTGAATTACTGTAGCAATATCTGAATGTTTATGAAAGTAAGCTGATTGTGTTTCACAGGAAGCACTCAGGGGCAGATTTGTACTTGCTAAATCTTCCCATACAGGAAATTTTATTTATGATGTTAATATTCTAGTATATGCATTTCTGGAAAGATCAGGTGTCGGCTTCCATCTAAGATATAAATTTGGCAGTCTGGAAAATGCACAGAAAATGTCAACTACTGTAAGGGCTTCAAAAACACTTGACTGTAGACATTAGTCAGAAAGTAGTTCATGGCACATTCTTGTCAGTACTACCATATGGGGCTAATGTTTTAACTTCTGAAATGCAAACAGACTTCATTGTGAGGCCGTGTCTACATGAGCAATGACGCTAGCTTCAGGATGGCAGAGTTCAGTTTGTCCCTGCCTGCTTCTGCTGAGTTATACTGGTGCACTGTTATGTACAGATTGAATTACATGTGGTTAGGTGTGACACATAAACAGATCCACCATGATGCAAAAAGAAATGCCACACAGACTGGAATCCCCAAGTAATACCAAGACTTTATTTCACATAAAACAGTAAGTGCTTTCGTTTGGTAGATATCACCATGATTTCCAGACAGATTGTATAGTTACAGTATCCTATCATGACTCAGTTAAGGTGCTTACCATCACCGAAGACCCTGTCATTGCAAATCTTTGTGTTGTGACAATGTTGAAAACAGGAAATGGAGCATTCAGTTGAACTGTTCCTTGTAATAGAATGGTCTCTGCCTGAAATTGTTTAACTTTAAAATAACAAAGTATCACTTTTGACAAGTGTTCTGATACATTGTTTGTGTTACCTATGATGACCGTGCCCTAGCTCAGCAATCAAGGAGCCTCAATCCTCATCACTAACATGAGGGAGGTCGTCTCCAAGAAGAGAAAAGGATAACTAATGCACACAGTAAAGTACAATTTCCCTTAAGTGCACACAGAGATCACAGTCAGTTTGGGGCTGGTTGCTCCTTTACTCACCAAGTCCCCAATAAGACTCCCCACTGGCACAGCTATAGGGTCCAGGTCTCAGCCTAAATGGGCAAGCTAAAACCTCCAGTACCCTCTCTGCCAACCAGTGCTTCATGTCCCTGCCAAGTAGCTGACACAACACACACACACTTTCAGATAAGTATTTATACAACTTCACAGACACTCCTGGGAAAGGCTGACACAGATTCTCCAACTGTGCCCCTTTACCCAGACTATACAGTAATAATTAATGCCACCACCCAGTTAATAATATCAGCTACTAAAAGACCCTTAAAAGTGTGTCCAATTATAACTGTGCAATATTAATATCCAATCGTAGTATGACTAACAGTCAAGGCTTACTTTAGAGTGACCTAATAAAATATCCTCTATAAATATGCAGTGTACTTTAGAACTTATCTCTACATAAATCAGCCACAGGTAGAAGGTTTTAAAAATATTTAATAATAAATAATTAAAGCACAAGACAAAACTACTACACCACAGAGATATCTAAGAGTTCAGAGATCACACAGAAACTTAAAATAATACAGTAGGATAGGTCTGATTTCAAAGAAAAATATATAATTAATCTTTACTAGCTTTAACTATTCCTACAAGAAATCACAGTGCTAAAACTTACATGTGAGCACAAGGCAGAGTGCTGATAAATTAGATGTCCAAAGTCAAAATGCTTTTCAGTCTCTTGTGAGAAATAGTATTTAAACATTACTAACAAGCATGGCTCTAAGATCCTCCCAAAATTACATCATTTTTGACACTTAGGTGTTCCCAGTATTCATATTGCATCATCTTAACACCTGGTCTGAGTTCTCAGGCCACAAACTGCATTATTTAGCAATCTAACACCTCCTCAGAAACCTACAACAATACAAGACATTTCACATGTATATGCTAGCAGAAACCAGAGCAATAAAGCACCTTCCACTTCTAAATTCTAGTCATAAACTTTAGCCTTAAAACAATGGGCATGAAATCTTCATTCAGCCACCATGAAGCCGAATTCTGACATGAAAGGGTACAACATGCTTCACTGGGCCAGTAGAGTGCAATGTTGTCACATATTTTGCAGTTTCACATTTAACAGTATTCTTTACACTCAAGAAACATACCTGTATTTTACATTTATTTACAAATGCCAGAATTATATATCAAATTCTATTTGACTAGGCTGGCAGCCTTCACCCATCTCTCCCTAATCGTCACATCTCTTCCCTCTCGGGGAACTCAAGCAAGTTTTTCAAGTGCTCCTTGAGAAACATCACTTGAGAGTGTCAGTTCTATCTGGGTGTATTTCACCCCATTCCCTGTCTTGAATGCCCATATACATTGGCCTTGCTACTCCGACTGCATTGCTGCACTGACATATCATATGCTTGCAACCCCAGACTCCATCTTAGCAACTTGGCATTTGCTGACTGGCTCTGTTTAACCATGTTAGAGGGTTGTGATCTGTCATCACAGTGAATTTTCTTCCATACAGATAAGGCTAAAGTTTTTGTAGTGCCCACACTATGGCTAGACACTCCTTTTCTACCGCTGCATGGCATTCCTCCCTGGGTTGGAGCCTATGACTGAGGTAAACCACTGGGTGCTCTTCTCCCTCTGAAGAAATCTGGCTAAGTACAACCCCCACCCCTTAGTTTGAAGCATCCACCTGCACAACAAATTCTTTGCTATAGTCTGGACTGACTAACACAGGGGGTCCTTCCAAAGCTGCCTTAAGCTTCTGAAATGACTGCTCACATGGTGGGGTCCACACTGCCTTATCTGGCCTGTTCTTCCTTGTCAGGTCTGTGAGGAGAGCAGCTATGGTACTATAATTGGGAACAAACTTTCTGTAGTACCCTGCTGTCCCCAAAAATGCCCTCACCTGCTTTTTGGTAATGGATGCAGGCCATGCCTGAATACCTTCCACTTTGGCAGGTTCTGGCCTTATCTTACCACTCCCAATCTATGTCCTAGGTAGGAGACCTCTGCCATACCCACCTGACATTTTCTCGGATTAATGGTCAACCCTGCCCTCTGTAATCTGCCCAGCACCTCCCTGAAATGCTGAAGGTGCTCTTGCCTGGAATGGCTGTAGATAGCAATATCATCCGTGTAAGCAAGGGCAAATCCTCTTGCTCCTGCTAAGATATGATCTACCAGCCTCTGGAAAGTTGCTGGGGCATTCTTCATCCCAAAGGGCATCTTTGTGAACTCATACAAGCCAAAAGGAGTCACAAAGGCTGACTTCTCTCTAGCACTGGGAGTCAAGGGCACCTGCCAGTAACCCTTGGTAAGATCAATCGTTGTATGATACTTAGCCCCACCCAGCTGCTCTAGGGCCTCATCTGTCCTAGGCATGGGGTAAGCATCTGACTCTGTGTGACTATTTAATTTCCTGTAATGCACACAGAACATGTTGCTGCCATCCATCTTTGGCACCAACACCACTGGTGAGGCCCAGGGACTGTTGGACTCTTGAATCACCCCTAGTTCCAACATCTGTACCTCCTCCCTCAGAGTCTATTTGACTCTCTCAGGCACCCTATAAGGGGCCTGCCTGATAGGCCTTTGGGGTCCTGTATCCACCTGATGCTGCACCAAGTGGGTGCTCCTGGTTTCCTGGTGAACATGCCCCCAAACTCCTGCAACACTTCTCGGATTTCTCAAACCTAGGTAGGACATAGCTACTGGGACATTGCTACCCTTTCCACCGAGGTGTCAGCCCGAGCCTCACTGAGGAGATCAGTCACCAGATCTCTCTCAAACTTCTCCTGCAATCCACTGCACATGCTCAGCACAAGGGCCTTCCTATCATGGTAAGGTTTTATCATGTTAACATGGTACAATTTCTGCCCCTGACATCTGCCTAGCACTTCCATGTAGTTAACATCACTTACCTTTCTTACCACCTTGTAGGGTCCCTCCCAAGCTGCCTGCAACTTGTTGTGTCTGACAGGAATGAGAACCATCACCTGCTGCCCTACAGCATACTCTTTAGCTTGAGCATTCCTATCATACCACACTTTTTTATGTTGCTGGTCTTCTGCCAGGTTATCCTGGGACAAGCCCATGAGTTCGTAGAGCCTTGTCCTAAGGGTTAGGACGTATGCCACAACAGACTCCTTGTGAGACTCACACTCTCTGAAATGGCTCCTCAGTCACAGGCAAAGGCATCAGAGAAGCTCTCACCTTGTCTTCTGCCTTGCCTACCTTTTGGCACTGTTCTCAGGTCCTACAGTACCTTGTTACATCCCTGGAAATTCCAGGCCAATAGAAGTTTTGCAAAATATGCCTCTTTGTACATTTTATGCCCATATGACCTGCAAAGGAAATATCATGGGCTATGGCTAGAAGTGCCTGATGGTAAGCTCCAGGCACTTCCAACTGCTGTACTCTCTCACCTTCTAGCCCTCCCTCAGGGGTCCACTCTCTGTACAATAACCCTTTGTTCCAGTATACAGATTCCCCCTTCCCTTAAGAATCAGGTGCCTCCTTAGCTACCTGCCTCAGGCCTTGCAATGTAGGGTCTGAGAGCTGAGCCTGTCTCAACTCTCTCCTTGTAACCCTTCCCAGCTCCCCTTCCACAGGAAGTCTGGCATCCTCTGACAGTTGTACCTCACTGTCAGCCTGGGTACTACTACTCACCTCTACCTTTGCAGTTACCCTGTCCAAGGGAACATCAGTACCCACAAGCAGCTGTGGCTCACATTCAGTCTCACTGCTACAGCGTAGCTTACTCCCTGAAGTAACCACTTCAGCAGTCCTGGCTGCAAGTATGCAGTCTGTCTGGGTATCCCCCAGGTTACCAGACTCACATGCATGTCGCCTAGCCTCACTGCATGTAACTGCATAAGTACATAGTACTGCCTCATCCAAATCCTTCTCTCTCAGGACATCTGCAGGATGGTAGTTCCATACCCCTGTTGTTTCAAGACAACCTACTGTTGGCATTTTGTCTTTCCCACTTATTGGCTCCCTCACCTTTAGTTCCCCATCTTGCCTCCGTGGACATCTGTATGCCACATGGTCCCACTGGTTGCATTCAAAACATTTAACCCTAGCTCTTGGACGTGTACCTGGACTAGTCACTTCCCCTGGTACTGGCAGATTCTGTTGGGGCAGTCTGTGCTGCCCACCATGGGTTCCTTTAGTCCCATGAGCAGTACTGGGGGTCCCTTTTCTGTGCAGGGCTGCCCTGCTTGCTAGGTATAGGTCTCCTTTCTTCCCCAACTCCTCTGAAGTAGCACACTGTCTATCAGCTAACCAGAGCCTCATGTCCTTAGGCAACGTGCGAAGGGCTTGTTCCCTTACCAAAAGGTCTTCCAGCCCTTCAAAAGTGGTGACCTGACATCCACTCACCCAGCTATGAAAATAAGTGCTCAGTTCAACAACATATTCACATACATTTTCATCTGCCTTGCGTCTATGCTCATGAAACTTTTTCCTATACATTTCAGGTGTTAGCTTAAAACATTCTAATGTCTTTTTACAGCAGTATAATCAAAACAGTCAGTGTCATGCATTTTGCTAAAGAAGTTACAGCTTTACCATGGGGTAAGGGGGTCAGGAACTGTACCCAGAGCCCTTGGTCAACTTCATACTGTTTACATACCCGCTCAAACATATGAATGAAGTTATCAAAATTATCCCCCTCTTTAAACTGTCGAAGAAATGTACTGACCTTTTCTGTGGTCCAGTTACTCCCTTCCCCATTACCTCCATGACTCTGGTGAAGAGTCAGCATTTCCCTCTCATGCCACCTCTGCCACTCATTTTCCTCAGCTTGTAGACTCCTCATTTCCTCAGCTTCTTCTAGTTCCATACGCATGGCCTCCAACTCAAGTCTCTTTAGGTCCAGCTGGATTTTTAAGTCCACTGCAGAAAGGTTGAGCTGTCCATTCTCCCAGGATATTGTATCTCCACTGTCAGTCTGATTGTCTTCCAGGATGCTGTTTTCTAATGCAGCTGTAACCAAGGCTGCAATCAGTTCTGCTTTAGTCAGGTTTCCATGCACTAGTTCCCTAGCCTGGCACATCTCCATCAGCAGGCTCCTTGTCAGCTTTCCATACTCTTCTGCTGACATGCTGACTGCTCACCCTGACTAACACTAAGCTAACAAAAGAAATAAAACAATTGTGATCTGAACTCTGCGTGGCTGTTTTAGAGTACAAAACACTTTTAGAGATCACTGTACATAAGCTACAGGAATTCACTCTACCCACACCACTACAAGCCAATTAGTATATGAAGTAGATCCCATCACTGCCACCACTTGTGATGACCATGCCCTGGCCCAGCAATCAAGGAGCCTCAATCCTCACCACT
The DNA here is from genome assembly GCF_019279795.1 of Protopterus annectens. Classification (NCBI taxonomy): domain Eukaryota; kingdom Metazoa; phylum Chordata; order Ceratodontiformes; family Protopteridae; genus Protopterus; species Protopterus annectens. The sequence goes on along the minus strand of NC_056732.1, from coordinate 1,282,513,284 downwards.
AACACCAGGGAGGTCATCTCCGAGAAGAGAAAAGGATAACTAATACACACAGTAAAGTACTATGTCCCTTAAGTGCCCTCAGAGATCACAGTCAGTCTGGGGCTGGTTGCTCCTTTACTCACCAGGTCCCCAATAAGACTCCCCACTGGCACAGCTATAGGGTCAAAGTCTCAGCCTAACCGGGCAAGCAAAAAAATCTTCAGTACCCTCTCTGTCCATCCAGTGCTCCATGTCCCTGCCAAGTAACTGACACAACACAAACACACACACACACACACACACACACACACACACACACACACACACACACACACACACACACACACACACACACACACACACACACACACTTTGAGATAAGTATTTATACAACTTCACAGACACTCCTGGGAAAGGCTAACACAGATTCTCCAACTGTGCCCCTTTACCCAGACTATATGGTAGTAATTACTGCCACCACCCAGTTAATAATATCAGCTACTAAAAGGCCCTTAAAAGGGTGTCCAATTATTACTGTGCAATATTCATATCCAATGGTAGCATGACTAACAATCAAGGCTTACTTTAGAGTGGCCTATTACAATAACCTCTATAAATATGCAATGTACTCAAGAGCTTATCTCTACATAAATCAGCCACAGGTAGAAGGTTTTAAAAATATTTAATAAATAATTAAAACACAAGACAAAACTACTACACCACAGAGATATCTAAGAGTTCAGAGATCACACAGAAACTTAAAATAATACAGTAGGACAGGTCTGATTTCAGAGAAAAATATATAATTAATCTTTACTAGCTTTAACTATTCCTACAAGAAATCACAGTACTAAAACTTACATGTGAGCACAAGACAGAGTGCTGATAAATTAGATGTCCAAAGTCAAAATGCTTTTCAGTCTCTTGTGAGAAATAGTATTTAAACATTACTAATAAACATGTCTCTAAGGCCCTCCCAAAATTACATCATTTTTGACACTTAGGTTTTCCCAGTATTCATATTGCATCATCTTAGCACCTGGTCTGTGTTTTCAGGCCACAAACTGCATTATTTAGCAATCTAACACCTCCACAGAAACTTACAATAATACAAGACATTTCACATGTATATGCTAGCAGAAACCAGAGCAATAAAGCACCTTCCACTTCTAAATTATAGTCATAAACTTTAGTCTTAAAACAATGGGCATGAAATCTTCATCCAGCAACCATGGAACCAAATTCTAATATGAAAGGGGACAACATGCTTCACTGGGCCAGTAGAGTGCAATGTTGTCACATATTTTGCAGTTTCACATTTAACAGTATTCTTTACACTCAAGAAACATACCTGTATTTTACATTTATTTACAAATGCCAGAATTATATATCAAATTCTATTTGACTAGGCTGGCAGACTTCACCCATCTCTAATCGTCACATCTCTTCCCTCTCGGAACTCAAGCTTTTCAAGTGCTCCTTGAGAAACATCACTTGAGTTCACCCCCATCCCTGTCTTGAATGCCCATATACATTGGCCTTGCTACTCCGACTGCATTGCTGCACTGACATATCATATGCTTGCAACCCCAGACTCCATCTTAGCAACTTGGCATTTGCTGACTGGCTCTGTTTAACCATGTTAGAGGGTTGTGATCTGTCATCACAGTGAATTTTCTTCCATACAGATAAGGCTAAAGTTTTTGTAGTGCCCACACTATGGCTAGACACTCCTTTTCTACCGCTGCATGGCATTCCTCCCTGGGTTGGAGCCTATGACTGAGGTAAACCACTGGGTGCTCTTCTCCCTCTGAAGAAATCTGGCTAAGTACAACCCCCACCCCTTAGTTTGAAGCATCCACCTGCACAACAAATTCTTTGCTATAGTCTGGACTGGACTGACTAACACAGGGGTCCTTCCAAAGCTGCCTTAAGCTTCTGAAATGACTGCTCACATGGTGGGGTCCACACTGCCTTATCTGGCCTGTTCTTCCTTGTCAGGTCTGTGAGGAGAGCAGCTATGGTACTATAATTGGGAACAAACTTTCTGTAGTACCCTGCTGTCCCCAAAAATGCCCTCACCTGCTTTTTGGTAATGGATGCAGGCCATGCCTGAATACCTTCCACTTTGGCAGGTTCTGGCCTTATCTTACCACTCCCAATCTATGTCCTAGGTAGGAGACCTCTGCCATACCCACCTGACATTTTCTCGGATTAATGGTCAACCCTGCCCTCTGTAATCTGCCCAGCACCTCCCTGAAATGCTGAAGGTGCTCTTGCCTGGAATGGCTGTAGATAGCAATATCATCCGTGTAAGCAAGGGCAAATCCTCTTGCTCCTGCTAAGATATGATCTACCAGCCTCTGGAAAGTTGCTGGGGCATTCTTCATCCCAAAGGGCATCTTTGTGAACTCATACAAGCCAAAAGGAGTCACAAAGGCTGACTTCTCTCTAGCACTGGGAGTCAAGGGCACCTGCCAGTAACCCTTGGTAAGATCAATCGTTGTATGATACTTAGCCCCACCCAGCTGCTCTAGGGCCTCATCTGTCCTAGGCATGGGGTAAGCATCTGACTCTGTGTGACTATTTAATTTCCTGTAATGCACACAGAACATGTTGCTGCCATCCATCTTTGGCACCAACACCACTGGTGAGGCCCAGGGACTGTTGGACTCTTGAATCACCCCTAGTTCCAACATCTGTACCTCCTCCCTCAGAGTCTATTTGACTCTCTCAGGCACCCTATAAGGGGCCTGCCTGATAGGCCTTTGGGGTCCTGTATCCACCTGATGCTGCACCAAGTGGGTGCTCCCTGGTTTCCTGGTGAACATGCCCCCAAACTCCTGCAACACTTCTCGGATTTCTCAAACCTAGGTAGGACATAGCTACTGGGACATTGCTACCCTTTCCACCGAGGTGTCAGCCCGAGCCTCACTGAGGAGATCAGTCACCAGATCTCTCTCAAACTTCTCCTGCAATCCACTGCACATGCTCAGCACAAGGGCCTTCCTATCATGGTAAGGTTTTATCATGTTAACATGGTACAATTTCTGCCCCTGACATCTGCCTAGCACTTCCATGTAGTTAACATCACTTACCTTTCTTACCACCTTGTAGGGTCCCTCCCAAGCTGCCTGCAACTTGTTGTGTCTGACAGGAATGAGAACCATCACCTGCTGCCCTACAGCATACTCTTTAGCTTGAGCATTCCTATCATACCACACTTTTTTATGTTGCTGGTCTTCTGCCAGGTTATCCTGGGACAAGCCCATGAGTTCGTAGAGCCTTGTCCTAAGGGTTAGGACGTATGCCACAACAGACTCCTTGTGAGACTCACACTCTCTGAAATGGCTCCTCAGTCACAGGCAAAGGCATCAAAGAAGCTCTCACCTTGTCTTCTGCCTTGCCTACCTTTTGGCACTGTTCTCAGGTCCTACAGTACCTTGTTACATCCCTGGAAATTCCAGGCCAATAGAAGTTTTGCAAAATATGCCTCTTTGTACATTTTATGCCCATATGACCTGCAAAGGAAATATCATGGGCTATGGCTAGAAGTGCCTGATGGTAAGCTCCAGGCACTTCCAACTGCTGTACTCTCTCACCTTCTAGCCCTCCCTCAGGGGTCCACTCTCTGTACAATAACCCTTTGTTCCAGTATACAGATTCCCCCTTCCCTTAAGAATCAGGTGCCTCCTTAGCTACCTGCCTCAGGCCTTGCAATGTAGGGTCTGAGAGCTGAGCCTGTCTCAACTCTCTCCTTGTAACCCTTCCCAGCTCCCTGTTCACAGGAAGTCTGGCATCCTCTGACAGTTGTACCTCACTGTCAGCCTGGGTACTACTACTCACCTCTACCTTTGCAGTTACCCTGTCCAAGGGAACATCAGTAACCACAAGCAGCTGTGGCTCACATTCAGTCTCACTGCTACAGCGTAGCTTACTCCCTGAAGTAACCACTTCAGCAGTCCTGGCTGCAAGTATGCAGTCTGTCTGGGTATCCCCCAGGTTACCAGACTCACATGCATGTCGCCTAGCCTCACTGCATGTAACTGCATAAGTATATAGTACTGCCTCATCCAAATCCTTCTCTCTCAGGACATCTGCAGGATGGTAGTTCCATACCCCTGTTGTTTCAAGACAACCTACTGTTGGCATTTTGTCTTTCCCACTTATTGGCTCCCTCACCTTTAGTTCCCCATCTTGCCTCCGTGGACATCTGTATGCCACATGGTCCCACTGGTTGCATTCAAAACATTTAACCCTAGCTCTTGGACGTGTACCTGGACTAGTCACTTCCCCTGGTACTGGCAGATTCTGTTGGGGCAGTCTGTGCTGCCCACCATGGGTTCCTTTAGTCCCATGAGCAGTACTGGGGGTCCCTTTTCTGTGCAGGGCTGCCCTGCTTGCTAGGTATAGGTCTCCTTTCTTCCCCAACTCCTCTGAAGTAGCACACTGTCTATCAGCTAACCAGAGCCTCATGTCCTTAGGCAACGTGCGAAGGGCTTGTTCCCTTACCAAAAGGTCTCCCAGCCCTTCAAAAGTGGTGACCTGACATCCACTCACCCAGCTATGAAAATAAGTGCTCAGTTCAACAACATATTCACATACATTTTCATCTGCCTTGCGTCTATGCTCATGAAACTTTTTCCTATACATTTCAGGTGTTAGCTTAAAACATTCTAATGTCTTTTTACAGCAGTATAATCAAAACAGTCAGTGTCATGCATTTTGCTAAAGAAGTTACAGCTTTACCATGGGGTAAGGGGGTCAGGAACTGTACCCAGAGCCCTTGGTCAACTTCATACTGTTTACATACCCGCTCAAACATATGAATGAAGTTATCAAAATTATCCCCCTCTTTAAACTGTCGAAGAAATGTACTGACCTTTTCTGTGGTCCAGTTACTCCCTTCCCCATTACCTCCATGACTCTGGTGAAGAGTCAGCATTTCCCTCTCATGCCACCTCTGCCACTCATTTTCCTCAGCTTGTAGACTCCTCATTTCCTCAGCTTCTTCTAGTTCCATACGCATGGCCTCCAACTCAAGTCTCTTTAGGTCCAGCTGGATTTTTAAGTCCACTGCAGAAAGGTTGAGCTGTCCATTCTCCCAGGATATTGTATCTCCACTGTCAGTCTGATTGTCTTCCAGGATGCTGTTTTCTAATGCAGCTGTAACCAAGGCTGCAATCAGGTCTGCTTTAGTCAGGTTTCCATGCACTAGTTCCCTAGCCTGGCACATCTCCATCAGCAGGCTCCTTGTCAGCTTTCCATACTCTTCTGCTGACATGCTGACTGCTCACCCTGACTAACACTAAGCTAACAAAAGAAATAAAACAATTGTGATCTGAACTCTGCGTGGCTGTTTTAGAGTACAAAACACTTTTAGAGATCACTGTATATAAGCTACAGGAATTCACTCTACCCACACCACTACAAGTCAATTAGTATATGAAGTAGATCCCATCACTGCCACCACTTGTGATGACCATGCCCTGGCCCAGCAATCAAGGAGCCTCAATCCTCACCACTAACACCAGGGAGGTCATCTCCGAGAAGAGAAAAGGATAACTAATACACACAGTAAAGTACTATGTCCCTTAAGTGCCCTCAGAGATCACAGTCAGTCTGGGGCTGGTTGCTCCTTTACTCACCAGGTCCCCAATAAGACTCCCCACTGGCACAGCTATAGGGTCAAAGTCTCAGCCTAACCGGGCAAGCAAAAAAATCTTCAGTACCCTCTCTGTCCATCCAGTGCTCCATGTCCCTGCCAAGTAACTGAACTGACACAACACAAACACACACACAAACACACACACACACACACACACACACACACACACACACACACACACACACACACACACACACACACACTTTGAGATAAGTATTTATACAACTTCACAGACACTCCTGGGAAAGGCTAACACAGATTCTCCAACTGTGCCCCTTTACCCAGACTATATGGTAGTAATTACTGCCACCACCCAGTTAATAATATCAGCTACTAAAAGGCCCTTAAAAGGGTGTCCAATTATTACTGTGCAATATTCATATCCAATGGTAGCATGACTAACAATCAAGGCTTACTTTAGAGTGGCCTATTACAATAACCTCTATAAATATGCAATGTACTCAAGAGCTTATCTCTACATAAATCAGCCACAGGTAGAAGGTTTTAAAATATTTAATAAATAATTAAAACACAAGACAAAACTACTACACCACAGAGATATCTAAGAGTTCAGAGATCACACAGAAACTTAAAATAATACAGTAGGACAGGTCTGATTTCAGAGAAAAATATATAATTAATCTTTACTAGCTTTAACTATTCCTACAAGAAATCACAGTACTAAAACTTACATGTGAGCACAAGACAGAGTGCTGATAAATTAGATGTCCAAAGTCAAAATGCTTTTCAGTCTCTTGTGAGAAATAGTATTTAAACATTACTAATAAACATGTCTCTAAGGCCCTCCCAAAATTACATCATTTTTGACACTTAGGTTTTCCCAGTATTCATATTGCATCATCTTAGCACCTGGTCTGAGTTTTCAGGCCACAAACTGCATTATTTAGCAATCTAACACCTCCACAGAAACTTACAATAATACAAGACATTTCACATGTATATGCTAGCAGAAACCAGAGCAATAAAGCACCTTCCACTTCTAAATTATAGTCATAAACTTTAGTCTTAAAACAATGGGCATGAAATCTTCATCCAGCAACCATGGAACCAAATTCTAATATGAAAGGGGACAACATGCTTCACTGGGCCAGTAGAGTGCAATGTTGTCACATATTTTGCAGTTTCACATTTAACAGTATTCTTTACACTCAAGAAACATACCTGTATTTTACATTTATTTACAAATGCCAGAATTATATATCAAATTCTATTTGACTAGGCTGGCAGCCTTCACCCATCTCTCCCTAATCGTCACATCTCTTCCCTCTCGGGGAACTCAAGCAAGTTTTTCAAGTGCTCCTTGAGAAACATCACTTGAGAGTGTCAGTTCTATCTGGGTGTATTTCACCCCATTCCCTGTCTTGAATGCCCATATACATTGGCCTTGCTACTCCGACTGCATTGCTGCACTGACATATCATATGCTTGCAACCCCAGACTCCATCTTAGCAACTTGGCATTTGCTGACTGGCTCTGTTTAACCATGTTAGAGGGTTGTGATCTGTCATCACAGTGAATTTTCTTCCATACAGATAAGGCTAAAGTTTTTGTAGTGCCCACACTATGGCTAGACACTCCTTTTCTACCGCTGCATGGCATTCCTCCCTGGGTTGGAGCCTATGACTGAGGTAAACCACTGGGTGCTCTTCTCCCTCTGAAGAAATCTGGCTAAGTACAACCCCCACCCCTTAGTTTGAAGCATCCACCTGCACAACAAATTCTTTGCTATAGTCTGGACTGACTAACACAGGGGGTCCTTCCAAAGCTGCCTTAAGCTTCTGAAATGACTGCTCACATGGTGGGGTCCACACTGCCTTATCTGGCCTGTTCTTCCTTGTCAGGTCTGTGAGGAGAGCAGCTATGGTACTATAATTGGGAACAAACTTTCTGTAGTACCCTGCTGTCCCCAAAAATGCCCTCACCTGCTTTTTGGTAATGGATGCAGGCCATGCCTGAATACCTTCCACTTTGGCAGGTTCTGGCCTTATCTTACCACTCCCCAATCTATGTCCTAGGTAGGAGACCTCTGCCATACCCACCTGACATTTTCTCGGATTAATGGTCAACCCTGCCCTCTGTAATCTGCCCAGCACCTCCCTGAAATGCTGAAGGTGCTCTTGCCTGGAATGGCTGTAGATAGCAATATCATCCGTGTAAGCAAGGGCAAATCCTCTTGCTCCTGCTAAGATATGATCTACCAGCCTCTGGAAAGTTGCTGGGGCATTCTTCATCCCAAAAGGGCATCTTTGTGAACTCATACAAGCCAAAAGGAGTCACAAAGGCTGACTTCTCTCTAGCACTGGGAGTCAAGGGCACCTGCCAGTAACCCTTGGTAAGATCAATCGTTGTATGATACTTAGCCCCACCCAGCTGCTCTAGGGCCTCATCTGTCCTAGGCATGGGGTAAGCATCTGACTCTGTGTGACTATTTAATTTCCTGTAATGCACACAGAACATGTTGCTGCCATCCATCTTTGGCACCAACACCACTGGTGAGGCCCAGGGACTGTTGGACTCTTGAATCACCCCTAGTTCCAACATCTGTACCTCCTCCCTCAGAGTCTATTTGACTCTCTCAGGCACCCTATAAGGGGCCTGCCTGATAGGCCTTTGGGGTCCTGTATCCACCTGATGCTGCACCAAGTGGGTGCTCCCTGGTTTCCTGGTGAACATGCCCCCAAACTCCTGCAACACTTCTCGGATTTCTCAAACCTAGGTAGGACATAGCTACTGGGACATTGCTACCCTTTCCACCGAGGTGTCAGCCCGAGCCTCACTGAGGAGATCAGTCACCAGATCTCTCTCAAACTTCTCCTGCAATCCACTGCACATGCTCAGCACAAGGGCCTTCCTATCATGGTAAGGTTTTATCATGTTAACATGGTACAATTTCTGCCCCTGACATCTGCCTAGCACTTCCATGTAGTTAACATCACTTACCTTTCTTACCACCTTGTAGGGTCCCTCCCAAGCTGCCTGCAACTTGTTGTGTCTGACAGGAATGAGAACCATCACCTGCTGCCCTACAGCATACTCTTTAGCTTGAGCATTCCTATCATACCACACTTTTTTATGTTGCTGGTCTTCTGCCAGGTTATCCTGGGACAAGCCCATGAGTTCGTAGAGCCTTGTCCTAAGGGTTAGGACGTATGCCACAACAGACTCCTTGTGAGACTCACACTCTCTGAAATGGCTCCTCAGTCACAGGCAAAGGCATCAAAGAAGCTCTCACCTTGTCTTCTGCCTTGCCTACCTTTTGGCACTGTTCTCAGGTCCTACAGTACCTTGTTACATCCCTGGAAATTCCAGGCCAATAGAAGTTTTGCAAAATATGCCTCTTTGTACATTTTATGCCCATATGACCTGCAAAGGAAATATCATGGGCTATGGCTAGAAGTGCCTGATGGTAAGCTCCAGGCACTTCCAACTGCTGTACTCTCTCACCTTCTAGCCCTCCCTCAGGGGTCCACTCTCTGTACAATAACCCTTTGTTCCAGTATACAGATTCCCCCTTCCCTTAAGAATCAGGTGCCTCCTTAGCTACCTGCCTCAGGCCTTGCAATGTAGGGTCTGAGAGCTGAGCCTGTCTCAACTCTCTCCTTGTAACCCTTCCCAGCTCCCTTCCACAGGAAGTCTGGCATCCTCTGACAGTTGTACCTCACTGTCAGCCTGGGTACTACTACTCACCTCTACCTTTGCAGTTACCCTGTCCAAGGGAACATCAGTACCCACAAGCAGCTGTGGCTCACATTCAGTCTCACTGCTACAGCGTAGCTTACTCCCTGAAGTAACCACTTCAGCAGTCCTGGCTGCAAGTATGCAGTCTGTCTGGGTATCCCCCAGGTTACCAGACTCACATGCATGTCGCCTAGCCTCACTGCATGTAACTGCATAAGTATATAGTACTGCCTCATCCAAATCCTTCTCTCTCAGGACATCTGCAGGATGGTAGTTCCATACCCCTGTTGTTTCAAGACAACCTACTGTTGGCATTTTGTCTTTCCCACTTATTGGCTCCCTCACCTTTAGTTCCCCATCTTGCCTCCGTGGACATCTGTATGCCACATGGTCCCACTGGTTGCATTCAAAACATTTAACCCTAGCTCTTGGACGTGTACCTGGACTAGTCACTTCCCCTGGTACTGGCAGATTCTGTTGGGGCAGTCTGTGCTGCCCACCATGGGTTCCTTTAGTCCCATGAGCAGTACTGGGGGTCCCTTTTCTGTGCAGGGCTGCCCTGCTTGCTAGGTATAGGTCTCCTTTCTTCCCCAACTCCTCTGAAGTAGCACACTGTCTATCAGCTAACCAGAGCCTCATGTCCTCAGGCAACGTGCGAAGGGCTTGTTCCCTTACCAAAAGGTCTCCCAGCCCTTCAAAAGTGGTGACCTGACATCCACTCACCCAGCTATGAAAATAAGTGCTCAGTTCAACAACATATTCACATACATTTTCATCTGCCTTGCGTCTATGCTCATGAAACTTTTTCCTATACATTTCAGGTGTTAGCTTAAAACATTCTAATGTCTTTTTACAGCAGTATAATCAAAACAGTCAGTGTCATGCATTTTGCTAAAGAAGTTACAGCTTTACCATGGGGTAAGGGGGTCAGGAACTGTACCCAGAGCCCTTGGTCAACTTCATACTGTTTACATACCCGCTCAAACATATGAATGAAGTTATCAAAATTATCCCCTCTTTAAACTGTCGAAGAAATGTACTGACCTTTTCTGTGGTCCAGTTACTCCCTTCCCCATTACCTCCATGACTCTGGTGAAGAGTCAGCATTTCCCTCTCATGCCACCTCTGCCACTCATTTTCCTCAGCTTGTAGACTCCTCATTTCCTCAGCTTCTTCTAGTTCCATACGCATGGCCTCCAACTCAAGTCTCTTTAGGTCCAGCTGGATTTTTAAGTCCACTGCAGAAAGGTTGAGCTGTCCATTCTCCCAGGATATTGTATCTCCACTGTCAGTCTGATTGTCTTCCAGGATGCTGTTTTCTAATGCAGCTGTAACCAAGGCTGCAATCAGGTCTGCTTTAGTCAGGTTTCCATGCACTAGTTCCCTAGCCTGGCACATCTCCATCAGCAGGCTCCTTGTCAGCTTTCCATACTCTTCTGCTGACATGCTGACTGCTCACCCTGACTAACACTAAGCTAACAAAAGAAATAAAACAATTGTGATCTGAACTCTGCGTGGCTGTTTTAGAGTACAAAACACTTTTAGAGATCACTGTATATAAGCTACAGGAATTCACTCTACCCACACCACTACAAGTCAATTAGTATATGAAGTAGATCCCATCACTGCCACCACTTGTGATGACCATGCCCTGGCCCAGCAATCAAGGAGCCTCAATCCTCACCACTAACACCAGGGAGGTCATCTCCGAGAAGAGAAAAGGATAACTAATACACACAGTAAAGTACTATGTCCCTTAAGTGCCCTCAGAGATCACAGTCAGTCTGGGGCTGGTTGCTCCTTTACTCACCAGGTCCCCAATAAGACTCCCCACTGGCACAGCTATAGGGTCAAAGTCTCAGCCTAACCGGGCAAGCAAAAAAATCTTCAGTACCCTCTCTGTCCATCCAGTGCTCCATGTCCCTGCCAAGTAACTGACACAACACAAACACACACACACACACACACACACACACACACACACACACACACACACTTTGAGATAAGTATTTATACAACTTCACAGACACTCCTGGGAAAGGCTAACACAGATTCTCCAACTGTGCCCCTTTACCCAGACTATATGGTAGTAATTACTGCCACCACCCAGTTAATAATATCAGCTACTAAAAGGCCCTTAAAAGGGTGTCCAATTATTACTGTGCAATATTCATATCCAATGGTAGCATGACTAACAATCAAGGCTTACTTTAGAGTGGCCTATTACAATAACCTCTATAAATATGCAATGTACTCAAGAGCTTATCTCTACATAAATCAGCCACAGGTAGAAGGTTTTAAAAATATTTAATAAATAATTAAAACACAAGACAAAACTACTACACCACAGAGATATCTAAGAGTTCAGAGATCACACAGAAACTTAAAATAATACAGTAGGACAGGTCTGATTTCAGAGAAAAATATATAATTAATCTTTACTAGCTTTAACTATTCCTACAAGAAATCACAGTACTAAAACTTACATGTGAGCACAAGACAGAGTGCTGATAAATTAGATGTCCAAAGTCAAAATGCTTTTCAGTCTCTTGTGAGAAATAGTATTTAAACATTACTAATAAACATGTCTCTAAGGCCCTCCCAAAATTACATCATTTTTGACACTTAGGTTTTCCCAGTATTCATATTGCATCATCTTAGCACCTGGTCTGAGTTTTCAGGCCACAAACTGCATTATTTAGCAATCTAACACCTCCACAGAAACTTACAATAATACAAGACATTTCACATGTATATGCTAGCAGAAACCAGAGCAATAAAGCACCTTCCACTTCTAAATTATAGTCATAAACTTTAGTCTTAAAACAATGGGCATGAAATCTTCATCCAGCAACCATGGAACCAAATTCTAATATGAAAGGGGACAACATGCTTCACTGGGCCAGTAGAGTGCAATGTTGTCACATATTTTGCAGTTCCACATTTCACAGTATTCTTTACACTCAAGAAACATGCCTGTATTTTACATTTATTTACAAATGCCAAAATTATATATCAAATTCTATTTGACTAGGCTGTCAGCCTTCGCCCATCTCTCCCCAATCATCACATTACCCATGATATTTCTCCTGCATTAACCCCATCCACTGAGAAAGTAAACGTGATCTCATAGAATCATTTATTGCATCGACCATAAATATCTGTGTGCACTCTTCAAGCTTAAGGCAAGTATCTTGTAACTGATTATTTGGACACACACACACACACACATAAAAACACACGTGCAAATATATGTTAGTTTATTTATTTGTATTAATTTATTTAGTGTTTGGTAGGTGGACTGGTCCTGAGACCCTTTACAGCCATGACCTGAGCACATAGGCAATAAATAATGCAATTAAATTTAAGTTATATACTTCAAATATGATAGATTGCTAGGTTCACATAGTTGCAAAACTTTAAAAAGTTAATGTCTACACAAAGTGTATATGTTCTATATTTAAGAACATCCCTAGCACATTGTTTGTGCTTTCTAGTCATTCAGAAAGACTACTCTAAGTGTACACATAGTCTACACTTTGAGGTATACTTAATGTAGACATTCACAAATCTGGCCCGCGTACAGTTTTTACACAGATTTACAAAGTACATTGTTTTTACATAAGTTTACATTATCTTTTATCAGTTTACATGGGTCGCAATACAGTTTGGCTGCATGAAATTGCTTCCTAAGGAATCAAGTGTGGTAAGATGAGTGAGCAAACTGCATCTATAATTGTTAAAATAAATTATATTATTAAAAAACATTATATATATATATATATATATATATAGAGAGAGAGAGAGAGAGAGCATGTCATTTAGAATGGATTGCAAAATACTGTCAGATAACATCAGTGAGGAGAACTATACATCTAAAACACTCTCGGTCGATAAATTAAGGGCTGGTAATATGCTCAATAATATCCTGAGGCAGAAAAATGAAAGTGTGGGAAAGTCAGGGAAGAAGGCAGCGAGAGAGAGAGTGAGAGAGGGAGAGAGAGCGAGAGAGAGATGGTGAGAAAATAATTTGAATTTGAAAGGAGAACACTAGTTAAGAAAAAATATGACTTGACATAGCTAACATCCACAAAAATACTGCACCATACAGACTATGTGGATATGTACACGCAATGCAAAAATCATTTAAAAGCATGACACATGTAAACTATATTTTGTTTTCATGTGCATTTACATCCAATAAATAGATTTAAATGCCAAGAAGTTGGTCATGTCTAGTTAAACTTCAGTTCATTAAGCAAACTGCAGTCACTGTACTTCAGCATTCATAAGAGTATATGGGTATTTACTTTCATTTTTTGGATAATATGCAAAGAAATAGCTTTTTATAGTGTAGAATTTTACTAAGCAGCCAGATGTTTACTACAATGTGTTGCCAGTATTCTGTGAATAATTTCATTCCCTCCTGCTCCCATACCCCAGGAGTAAACAGTAACATAATATATGAAACTAGTCCTGGAAAGGATGACAGTCCATCACAGGATGCAGGCGGATACACACACACACACACACACACACACACACACACACACACACACACACACACACACACACACACACACACACTCATCCACATGTGTGTGTTTGCATGTTGTGGATAGGGGAAGAAACAAGAACACTTGATGAAAACTCACATAAACAAAGGGAGAATATACAGACTGCACAAAGGAGACACCTTAGCATTGATCCAACCTGTAAAGCCAAACACTGTAAATCAACAGTACTAAATGCATACCACTGTACTGTAAATTTAGGAATATATATGATATGAAAATTATTTTTTGTGAAACCCAGCCAGTGTTTATAAACATAATCACATAGTCTAAATTGTCTACTAGTTAATTAGACATTACAAAAGGAATATGAATTTTGAAATTTCTAATAGGTTCATAGGTACTTACTAGGCTATTGATCTGTACATTCTTATTGTAGATTTTAGCCTTTATATTTTCATATATATAACACAGAGATTAATGATTAACAATTTCAGTTCCAGATAGTAGGTCACTGCACTTAAGATTATTGAAGTTAAAAGCCAGCTACCATTTTCAATGCAAATCAATATTTTATTTGGACGTTGGCTTTGATTCTGTCTGGTACAGCCAAGTTTATACACTTATGCAAGTGATTGTACAGGCCTTTAGTGTAAGCTTCAGCATAGTTACCATTTCCAGCTTGGGGTGAAGCTTGTTATGCATTTATACCTTCACCTAGGAGGGTATAGACTGCCTTGGTAAAGTTTTTAGTCTGATTTCATCCCTTGAGAGTTCTGTTGTTAGTGTCACTTTGAATGTGACTAATTTGTGGTCAGTTTTAACTAATGAGGGTCCAGCAGTTGCAGCAGTGCACCTGTTTGACATGTTGGTGAGGAACAGATCTAGAATGTTTGTTCCTCTTGTCGGAGTAATGAAAATCTGCTCCAGGGCATTTGAATTCACAAAGTCAAGGAACTTTTGTGCTAGCGAGTATGGGCTAGAGTAGGTTTCCAAGTTGATGGTGGGATAATTGATATCCCCCATAACCAGTGTGTTCGGTAAAATCTGAATTGTCTTCAGTTTGGCTAAGTAAGCTTCATGGGTGTTGTGACCCATGGTGGGGGATCTATAATTGACTAGGACTTGAAAGGGGGACTTACCCACTATAACCTGGACCTGGAGTAACTCCATGGAGTTGTCCAGTCTAACTAGACATGAGGTGAATTTATCTCTAATATAGATTGAAACACTGCCTACTTTGGTTTTCACACATTTCTTTTGCAGTCTAAAGGTGTATAAGGCATTGTAGCCTTGCAGGGTACCCTCTGAGGCCTTAAGCCAGGTTTCTGTGACTGCACAGACATCTACATCTTCTAGTGATAGAAGTGCTTCCAGGGAATGCAGTTTTTTGTTTAAGCTCTTAGCATTTGGCAGCATGACCCTTATTTTATTCTGATTGGGTGATTTCACATCGGTAATGTTGTTTTCAAGACCTTACTTAAAAAAGGCACTGCAGGGGAGGCAAGAGCCTTTGCCAGCAGCTGAAAGCCTAGCGGTGCCAGATGCAAACTGTCTGTGGCAAAGCAGTGAGGTTTGTCAACCATGGCTTCCCATGCAGACAGGAACTGGATCCCCTTGAAATGACACCAAATATTAAACCAATTATCGAAATCAATCATTTTTTGTTTATACTGCGGCAGCAGTCTAGGTGAAGGCAGTATGCTGCTCAAGAATAGGGACATACCTGCCTGGGACACATACTCAGAAAGTTCGATCATGTCTCTCTTCATATAGTCCAGTGAGATATGTCTCAGATCATTCACACCAACATGAGCTATAACAGAGCCATAACGGTACTTGTTGCTGATAGACCTGAGTGCATGCATGATTTGGCAAATCCTGGCACTGGACAGGCAGCTGACAGTGACTTGCTTCTTGTCCAACCTAGTGAGTGGGACATCCGTGTTTCTCACTATTGAGTCTCCATTGACAAGAAACTTGTTTTTTGAGGGTTACGCCTAACTGGCTTGGTGGGTGAGACACTGGTGTTGCTATGTGTCATGGGTGCTGTGGAGGCTGTGTTAGCTGTAGCAGACTTGTGTTTTGGAGGTCTGTGGTGTTTTGGTAAGTTTTTTGAGAGAACCTCTGCTTATGTGGTTTTATTTGTTTGAGGCATACTATATGTATGAGTAGTAGTACTATGTTAATATGTAGTGGTGAGTGAGTTGACAACCTTTTCTGTGTTACTGTTTTGAGTGAGAGAGAACATAGATTGTACATTCTTGGTGTCAATACATCTCTCACACTCTGTAGTAGACTGTGTTATTAGTAGAGGGATGCCTGTGTACATGAGGCAGTTGCTACATTGCCTCAAGAGACCCAAGTCAACAAGGCTAGCAGGAGAAACAAGGGTAGTTCAACTGTCCATAATGCTAGGTTGAAGACTGTTGTGACTAAGGGTGGTTTTTCAGCAATGATCATGGAGGAGCTCTGCAAATGGATATTTCTGCCTGGCGTTTAAGGGAAAACTTGTTGAATTTAATTTGTCCAGCTTTGGCGCACCATTGCATGGTAGTGCATGGTGCTGCACAATGTGCAAACAATCAGAAACCTGTTCAGATGCAGGGCCCAAATACCAGAAGCTAAAACTTGAAAAAAAAAAAACTCTAACAAAATTCAAAAGGACCAATGAGGATGCGTATTCCAAGCCCTAGATCAGCCTCTTTTTACCAGTCAGGTGCCAATTAAACACAATTCTCTCACAAAAGTGCAGCTAGGCCCCTTCCATTCCAAGATGGCCTGGAAAACATGCTCAGAACAAACAAACAACTACAAACAGTTCCAGAAGCAGCAGATGTGGATCTGGACTATGATATAGCTACTAGCTACCCTAGTTTCAGCGGGAAACACAAGAGAATATTTACCACAGCAGAAAAATGGCAGTGAGACACTGAATAAATGTTTAAAACAGCAGAAAATCAGCCAAGAGGCTATAAAGAATGATTTAAACAGTTAACAGGTCAGTTAATTAAGTACCGATTGGTGGGAAAACCAGAGCACGCAGAGCAACCTTAGAACAAATTACTTTCATTAACGTTATTTCACATTATTTTACCTTCAGTAATTGGGTATGTGAACTGGTCCAAGGTCCGTTTTTAGCACTGGCCTAGACTGAAGATGGTCCTTGATCTCTTTGATCTTCATAAGACCAATAAGTCCAGAACTAAAGACTTAAATCTCAACTAAGGTATTAATAAAACATGCTGGAAGGAAAAACTTCTATCCCATGGTTTAACCCATCTTTGGAATAAATTGCCCCTTCATATCAATTGGTGTGATGCCCTTATGTCCTTTACTCAAACTTTGATGATTGCATAGGTACCTTCAAATTTATCCCTGGACTGGCTTAGGTTGTGCTTCTAGAGGTGGCAGAAACAACTAAAGAAAGGCACTGGCAAGGTACAAATTGTCTTCTGTACTCAATTGTCTTGTCATTCCTGTGCTTTTATGTTCCTGTGAAAGGTAAAAGACTGCTTCAGCACATTTCACTAATAAAATATACCATCCCCACATTTCAATAATAATCAGGCAGAGACAGCTGCAATGTATTACAAAGAAACACTGTTGTCATACAATCTGATGTTATTGCTGCTGTCGTAGTTATTTAGTCATTAAGCTGAATCCAGCACTTCATGACCTTGTTAACTTTAGCTTCACGGGCTTTTATCAAGAATGTGATTCAGACATTATAAAAAACATTTTCTGTACAATGTGATGCTGTCAGTATGAAGACAACTCTATAATATTTATAACATGTTAAGAAAAAAATGACAACATAGAATATTGGTAATAGGATCAACAGTTCTTAATGAATGACAAAAAGTTGTCTTCTTTTATTTTGTTAACTTACGTATAGTATGTGGCATTGACTTCCCCGCACTGCTGGTCCAGGAATGCATTCTGACAGATCTGTTGTGGGGTAATCAGTTAAGTGCAACAGATTTCAAATTCTTTGTGTATGTCCATGATGCACACTTCAGTATGGATTTGAAATATTCCAATATTCCATCTTGGATATGAGACCTGCTGACGATATTTATGCCTCCTGTAGCCTCCTATTTTCTAAATATTCAAATGTGGAAAGGATGTTGACAAAGGTGTAGTTGTAACAACATAATTCAGCAACATAAAGGGTCAGATTCATAAAGGTTACCTCAAGGTGAATACATAACTTTTTTGTATTCAGAGACATCCCAACATGATTATTTTGCACAAAGACATACTGGAACACATTGGGTTGTCTCAATGGCCATGCCACATGCTAATGAGGCAGTCTGGGGAGAAGCATATGTTAATTAGCCATATGTTCTAACCTCCAAACTGCCTCTGTGAAAGCATCTACATGCCGAGCAATTCAAAGAATCACTGGTCTGTGTAGAGTAGTGTGTCCAGTCATTCCACATCACTGCAGTGAACATGGCCTAAAGGCCAAAAGGCCATATTCTTCCACTGTAACAGAGATAAGTGCTGGAGAGTTAAGTGGTAAGGTAGGGCTAGGAATTATGTGTTAGTGTATGTGTGACTGTACATGTCTGCCTAGGACGTAGTAGAGAGTAGATAGTGAGGGGTTTGTGTGTGTGTGTGTGTGTGTGTGTGTGTGTGTGTGTGTGTGTCTGTGTGTGTGTCTGTGTGTGTATGTGTGTGTGTGTCTGTTTGCCATACTTCCACATACCCCTGCCTGAATCATTGGGTGTGGAGGACAACTAGATAGCAGAGGTGACTCTAAATTCTCTTCTCTTCTCTTCTCTTCTCTTCTCTTCTCTTCTCTTCTCTTCTCTTCTCTTCTCTTCTCTTCATGGCACTTTAACAGTATTGGAATCAGGGGTGAGGGAAAATTAGACAATAGGGATACTCAGTATGACAAACTTGAAAGACACATAATTAAATAAAAGGTGTAGGGAACTACTACACACCCGGAAAAAGACAAGCGTCTTGAAAGGCACTAAGCAGACCTTAAACCTTGTGCTCTTCCACCTCCCATCAAGAGTATTAGCCATCTGCACCTCAACTAGACTCCAGGGGATAAAAAAACATGTTAAAAAATAAATACGGGGAAAAGGGATTTAATGTATGCACATTTGATAGAAAACAGCACTGAATTAGCCCCCAGTAGTAACTTTTTAATTAGGGCAGCATGTATTCTTTTACTATTTATTTAGGATTTCAGGCATTATGCAATGCCTGCAACTTGATCAGCCATATTAGGGCAAAGGATGGAAAACATTAGGCTTACCTCTCCACCTCATAAACAGCTTTGGCCTTGGGATGCATTTAATGAAAGATATGAAGAGCAAAACTTGAATATGTGGCATTGACTAATTGTAATCATATTATCTGGGGAGAGAAAAAGGAGACACCATGGACATTCTTACAAAAGCAACAGGCATGGAGTATGTGGTGTTTGTGCATGTATGTATACTCCTTTATGCTTGTGTATGTGGAAGAGTGAATGGGGGGGTGCTTCTGCTTACATGACAAGGCTGCCACAGTTGGGAATTTATTATCTGCACTTTGCAGTAGGTAACTGTGATTCATAGATATCCAAATTAGCCTTTAATGAGCTCCTTCCTCATTGTGGTTAATATGTATATAGTTTCATAGTTTCTTAGATTAGTACTAGGTTAACTGCCCTTGCGAGCCATTTTAAGCCTAGCCCATTATCCCTTGTGAGACTCAAACCCTGGACCTTGTGTTTGTAAGGCAACACCTTAACCATTAGGCCACTCTCCCAATTAATCACAAAGTACTGCATTGTGGTAATGTGGCCTTTTTACCATGGGCTATACAGCCCTCAATGGGCATCTTAATGAATCCCTAGGAAGGGATTAAGAAGAAAATTGTAAATATCATAAGAAGAAGTCTGCAGGACTATATGCAGTACAAACACCTAGTTATGGTGACCGGTCACTGGTGATCAGATGTGTCCTTGCAATTGTAATTTTATCAAAGACTAGTTCTATCCACAATAACATACTGCAATAGCCAACCCTCTGACATTTAAATTAGATCTGCTAAATACTGAATTTGGTTAAGTATAACAGTAAGGGCAATGAAATATATCAGATCACTCTTAAATTTCAAACAAAGAAAATCATTGGTGATAAGATACCAAAAGGAGAGGAATAGGTGCAAACCCCACTTTTGGGAAACAACAGGAAATAAAAAAAAATCTATAAGCAGTAATGAGAAAGGAAGAAAGCTAGTGTAAGGACAAGAATGACAAATCAGGTACAAAATTGTACCTCACTTATAGATGAAGATTACATTTTTGTGGCATTTTAGGAAAAAATATGTATTTCAAAGATTATTTTTCATTAACTTAAAAGTCCACAGAAACAGGAAGGCCCTATTGTTTAAGGAAATTCATACAGACAAAATCACAATGACCATAATCAACATTACGTTTAACATTATGTGAGATACAAAACTGTTAGAAAAGATGGGGATATCATTGGCTGAAACCATCAGTTACTCCTATCTTACACAGTCTTTCACAGAAAAAAACATTGACTCAGAGAATGTCCCGTGGAAACTCGCTTTGCCTCTCACTGCTATGATTCCAAAACTGTTTAATTCATCCAGCAAACCCCTGGATCTGCCCAAGGGACAGTATCCTAATGGGCCATGCCTGAAGCCACTTCAACAGAATCACTCAACATGTGTCTTTTTAAGATGCCCAAACCAGCTCAACTGCTTCTACTGTGATTTCATTGAGATGCTGCCCCAGGTTAGCTGTCCATGACAGCAGACTCTGACTGTGACTCTGTGGAAAAAAAAATGTCTACTACTTATACTCACAGTTTTGCTTCCTACTGACTACTGACAGATTATAATCACAGGTGATCATGTGGACCTGCAATCAAACCAGCATCTCTGGCTGAGAACTCAGCTCTTACATCTTCACGAGAGGTCACTTCAATGGCTCTAGGTCATCAGCCTTTATTTTTTAACAAAACCTCCGCAAATAAGAATAGCTTGTTCCCCAACATACAAATACAGGAAGTGACCATTATTTATTTATTTATTTTGACAATGCAGTGTGGGCTCTAATTTAGACATGATGATCACTGTATCAAATATCAAGGGTCAGAATGACCCAAAGGGGAAAATCACTTGCAAACAAGACAGATCTTTCATTTATTTTATTTTACGTTACATGTGTTTAGCAGGGTAAAACACCTATCACAACTGATCACTTCCAAGTCCTGCCAAATAAAAGGAAATGTGTAACAGAGTTGCAGGAAAATTAACATATCAAAAACAGACCAGAAAGTGACAATGTATAACAAAAACTGTACAGTAGCAATTAATAGATATAGCAACAATTATGGGAGAAATGCACATTTTATAGTTTTACATGATAATATTTCAGCTTTCATCATGTTGCAAAGGTCATGGGGTAATACTGTAATTTCTGAAATGGAGTAGGTAGTTTTGGTGAAGACCGGGTACATTCTGGAAGATGACATACAATTCCAAAAATTCTACCTATGTCCCTGCTAGTTGGTTTGGACTACTTTATATTGCAATGTGATTTCCTGATTATGTTTGAATGATCTGAAGGCAGAAATGGTTCCAAGGGATTGGATTAATCTGGCAGAAAATTCAAAAGGGGTTTTAATGTTCTCCATTAATAATGGAATCTCTCCGATTCAAGAGTAAAAATCCAAAATATAATTTATTTATTTATTTAACATTTGTTTACCTGGATAGTTTGACTGGATAGAAACCTGTTTTCAGTGGAGGCCTGGGGAGAAAAGCTCCAAAGGCAGTTAACAATATAAAAAATACAACATTTCGAAATAAATACTTTTGAATACAAACATTTAGGAAAACAAATATACAAATGTATTTAGGAATACTAGTTTGAACACATCATAATGACCAATAGTTACCCATAACTTAAAAATACATTCAGTAGAGTGAATAAGGAAATAGTAGAACAAAATGTTTTTTAGCCTAAGTCAGATGAGAAATACTAGCAAACAATAAGAGAGAGGCAAGAGCCTAAGACATGTAAGAAAAGAGACTATAGTGAGGAAAGTCAGATGAGAAATACTAGCAAACAATAAGAGAGAGGCAAGAGCCTAAGACATGTAAGAAAAGAGACTATAGTGAGGAAAGTATAGAGCGGAGTGGAGAGTAGATTATTGTAGAAATAGGGGAAGGGGAGAGAGTAGAGGAGAGAGCTAAGTGAAGGAAGAAAAGGGGAGGGGGCAAAGGTTGTAAGTTAAAGGTGAGATAATGGAAAGAAGATGGAATGCATGAAATGTTACAGATGCGGAGATGGTAAGGAGGAAAGTAAAAAAAAGTAAGTGAGTATCTTTAGCTAAGATGGCTAAGTAATGTGGTGTTTATATTTAATTGTTACATGAAGGACACGTTTTGGGCATTTTAAAGCCTGCTTTTAATATGGGTAAAACAATGTATAATGACCAATGTGTAATGAATGTACATTCTCCCTCCTTGCACATAAACTATGGGACTCCATTGCTCTCTCAGTGCGAGACATCCTAAAGGCCTCAGACAACAGCTCAAGGCACACCTCTTCACCCAAGCACTGAAGTCATGTAACATGAGCCCTGCAGCTCTCTCACACATGCCCTTTATCTGTATTACATCCTTCCTTATTTCATCTTGTCTTCCCCTTACTTACTGCCTCTCATTCATCATATGCCCCTCTTCTCTTTACATCTCTCTCTCACTTTTCCTTTCTACTTCTCTTCCCTCTGCATGCCTTATACACCTTTTCTCTGTTGTCTTTCCATGGTATCCTTACTTGCAACTGTCCCCTGTTGCCTCTTCTAATTTACTTATTTAAATATGTATATATATTTGTTTTTATCATATCCTTGTATCTATAAATATGTTTTGTTGTCATTCACCCAGGCTGTGCCTACACATGGTCCTTTGAGATCAGTTCACAATCCCCATAAACAATTATAAATAAATAATTGGTAATGTAGATTATGTGCTCAAAGTACTATTATACAGCAATTGTATCCTACTTACTAATGGAATGTACAAGGCCTTTAGCAATGGCTGTAGAGTTATTTAGATAGGATTATAGAAGACTGCAATGTTAATTTTTTTGACTTTCTACAAGATATACAGGGGTCGATTTCACAGATATTGTTGGAGTGGTCAACGAGCTCAGCAGTGATGTCCCTAGATATTAGAAGAAGCACACTGTCACCTGTTCAGTTTCCATTTTCATCAGTAAAAGGACTGGTAAAATTAAATGGATAGGGACTAGTCTTTTAATTTAAGCCATGCCTTTGACATGGCTACGATATTTGGCTATTACTGCTTTATCTACCAGTCAAGGTATGGGTCTTTATTACAGATACTGCCAATGTTAATATAAGATATGGCATTATTTTGTGGGCTGTAACACGCACAGAACCAGCATACGGTGTCAGAGCTCATCAACAGACTTGTCCCTCTTATTCTGCATTCACTCTTTTTTAACATATATCATTCTGGTGTAGTGACTTTATCAGTCTCAGGCTATGTTCTTCTTGTGTCTGACTTCACACTTAAAGACAATCAATTATGTTTACAGCTACTACTAAGCATTCAATTATCTGTGCAACAGCTCTTTGAAATACTTCTGCTGATAAAAAAAAAATAAAAGGAAACCTATCATTTTGTATTGGTGTAATATATGTACAGAAATTTGTGTGTTCTTCATCTACTTTTAGCTTGTCAGAATCTCTGATTTACATCTAATACTGTAAAGAACTTCTTATCTGTCATTGTTTAAAACCACTTCAGCTATATCTAATGGGTGATGCTCTCTTTTAATCTCTTTACTGAGATCTTATAGATCAATAGAGATGGACATCTAGCTTTAGTTTATAGCAATAAAAATATTGCTCACCTATTCCTTTGTCTGTAATTTCTTCTTAATGGCATTTGTGGTTTCCTTTCACCTCAATTCCTGCTGAACTTAACTCTACATTACTGTTGATACTCTCTGGTCTAGCTTCATGTTTTACGATTAAATTATATTCTCCCAGTAAATATAGAACCATGAAAGATATCATTGCTGTAGCTCTATACAGTATAAAAATGTCTCTGCAAATGTGAAACTGTTCCTGGAGGACAACAGGATCAAAGCATCTCTGCTTTCAGACCATGAATCTGCATTGTCATTCCTAACTTCTTTCAAGCCAAGTAGCCCAAACTATTAAACAAATTATAGATTCATAGGTTCACAGGAGATTACTAGGCTACCAGTTCAAGAACCCTTAAAAAGGCCTATCCAGTTTTACCCAGATTTTACCCAATATTCAATCCCTAGCAGAAAGATAACAAAGGTCAGCAAGTGAGATTTTGACAATTTTTACAGACTGCCTCTGTCCATAAGGGAAATGGGCTCCATCCTAGGAATTAATTTGTGGTTCCCCATACATCGGTCCAGGTTGTGCTTGAAGATGGTCAGGGAAGGGCTCTGCTTCATGTGCATAGGAAGCCTATTCCAGAGGAGGGGCAATCTCCGGGACACATATCTGTCTCTCCAACATGATGTATTCATATCAGAGATCAGGTTTAGAACTTTGGAGCAGGTAACCTTTGTGCAGTTAGTTTTGTGGATATGCAACATTTCCATCAGGGCAGGATCAGAGACTGTTGTGTAGGTCAGGCACAGATCACTCCTCAGTAATTGGTAGGAAACTGAATACAGTTATAGGGTTTTTAATTGGTCCACATATGACATGTTGGTTATAGTCTGTATTTTTTAGGGGGCTGAGAAACCTCTGAGGATGCTCCATTGGTTCATAGGTTCATAGGTGTTTACTAGGCTAATGACTACAAGGGCCTTTTTAAGCCTAGCCATGTATCCCAAATCTCTGACGAGTTCTGATACCCTTAATAAGTGTAAATATGTGCCTGGGAGATGAACCATTTATATGTCACCTCTCTCCATTAGAGATATAGGTGCCAAACCAGGGATTATTTTCTGGTTTCCCATCCATTGTCCAAGCTGCACTTGAATTGGGTTATGGAGGAACTCTGCTTCACATGGATGGGAAGCCTGTTCTATAGACAGGGTAGTCTCTGGGATACATACCTATCTCTCCAGCAGGTCCTATTTATATCACAGGCAAGGTTTAAGTCTTTAGAACGGGTAATTCTGGTACTGTTTGTTTTGTGAATATGCAGGAGGTTCATCAGAGTGGGGTCTGACAATGCCCTGTATGCCAGTCATAGATCTCCCCTCAAAAGCCTGTAGGAGACAGAATACAGGGATAGGGTCTTGAGGCAGTCTGCATAAGATATATTACTTATGCCATGTATTCTTTTTGTGAGGAACCTCTGTGGACGTTCCAATTGTTGGATATGCCTGGTTAGGTGCATACTAACTGTTGCAGGTACGTGGTGAGATGCATGCCAAAGAGTGCATTGTACTCAATCATTGGTCTGATGAGGGTGGAATAAAGTGATACTATGATATCCTTAGATCTGCATGCCATTCCCTTCTTATAAGCTGAGCCACATAGAAGGATTTCCTCACCACAGTGGACACATGGCAGTCAAAATTCAGTTTATTATCTATGTGAGTACTCAGATCTCTCACTACTGGATTCATTCTTAGGGGTGCTATCAATGTTGTCATTTGCAGTGATATTTGATTTCCCAAAGGCTATTATTATTATTATTCACTTCTTCACATTTATTTTGATGTCATGGATCTAACACCAGCCATTAGTCTATGTCAGAACAACGTGCAGTCATCAGCAGACATGGTCAGCCAAAGGTCATCTACATTTGCCTTGATGTCTGAGACGTATATCTCAAACAAATGGGGGCCCAGCACTGAGCTCTGTGATAGTCCACTGGTGACTGACTTCTTGCTGGATGTGGATTCCTCCACTCTATCAACATGTGTTCTATCCATGAGCCATGTGATTATCCATCGGGTGATGTAGAGGTTTATGCCCAATTTTGTGAGTTTACCTTTAATACATAAGTGGGGTATTGTGCCAAATGCCTTGGCCAGGTCAAGGTAGGCAGTATGCACTGTCTTCCCATTATCCATGGCTTTGATAACCTTCTCAAAGAAGTTCACCGGACTGAGCAGGCAGGGCCTGCCACTGACAATGCCAAACTGGGTTGGCCTTTGAGTCTGGAGGTTTCCTATCTCATTGTTAATCAGGTCCATGATTGTCCTTTCCATAGCCTTGAACATGGGTCTAGTCAGACTTATGGGTCAGTAGTTTCCTTAGTCCATTGATGGTCTGCCCTTGTGCAGAGGAATGACTGTTGCTGTCCTCCATGCTACTGGGACAAAGTCTGTCTGGAGACTGTAGTTAAATAGAGATCTGAGTGGGTCTGCTAGATCACATTTCAAGCTAGTTAATATGCACCCTGGGATTCCATCAGGGCCCATTACTGTGTTTTTAGCTTTAGAGAGTGCAGTGACAACCTGTCCTTTTGTGATAACAGGCAAATGGATGGCAGGAAGTATTTCATGGGGACTGACCATCGGTGATGAGGGGGTTATATTTGAGCAAAATTTATTGGCCAACACATTTGCTATTTCTTCTGGCTGAGTATAGGTAGTGCCATCTACAGCCAGCTCAGCAGATTGTTGAATGATTCCTTTAAGATTTTGGACATAACTAAAATATGCTTTGTGGTTACCCTTTGCTTGCGAGGCTATTTTAGTCACGTATTTAGCTTTTAAAGACTTGATTAGTTCCATGATTTGCCTGTTGAGACTACCCACTTACTTGTAGACAGGAGTGTCTTCTTTCTTTTGTTTAGTCTCTTTATGCCAGGGATCCACCAAGGTGACTTGTTTTTCCATCTAGATCTGAGTTTAGTTTGGTCAGGTACTGCCTTTTCTATGCAGTTGTTTTAGTGGTTGTACAGGGCATTCATGTATATTTCTGCATAGGCCTCCATATATTTGGGGTTAGGGGAGCTTTAAAATTACCTATGCTATCAGTTAATAGAACGTAATTTGCCTTGGGAAAATTCTTCACAGTTTTAGAGTTTGATGGGCATTCTACCATTACATTTATTTCAAAGGAGACTGATTTAGAATCTGATCTAACCAATGAAGACATTACACTGGGGGGGGGGGGTTGCAACACTTCCCCATGTTTGTGAGTACTATGTTAAGGATATCTGAGCTCCTAGTGGGAGTGCAGATCAGCTGTTCCAGAGCATTTGCATTGAGAAAGTCCAGGAATCACTGAGTGCATGTTAGTGGCTGTGTGTTTATTAGTTTATGAAGCGGTAGTTAAAATCGGTCAATATTACATTATTGCGCGCTTACAAAAGCGAATGATAATTAATCAACCCCATGTAAGTGAAAGCTTACAACATTGAAACCTCAGAACAGCAATTTTTTTTCCAAGGGAAAAAAATCGCTGTTCCAAAATAATAAAAAAAAAAACTTTAAAACATTATTTAATGTGGGGGGGGGCTGTTCCCCCCACACACACCCCCTACTTAAATGTTAAATATACCAACTCTGAGATTGCACTACAGTGACGAAAATGGCAAAGTAATGAAAGCAGCAAAGGGAATTCTTTCCCAGGGAAAGAATTTGCTGAAAAGCCGCTTCGCAATTTTGCCTTTTTGCTCTTTTCGGTTCGATCAAGAAGCATTCGACAAACTGCATCTGCGATCTTGTAATAGGGAACCATTACAATCACCCATGAGTTGTCCATTGGGCTGAATAGTGAGTGATTCTAGTAACTTCAAGTAAGTGGAGAGGTTTTCATAGTTCATGGTTGGGAACCTGTAGCTAATCATGATGAGGTGGGGAATTTTGTCTGTGGTCAGTTGGACATGGAGTAGCTCAAGTGGGTCATCCTGCTTGACCAGTCTAGAGGTGTTATTGTTTTCTTATGTAAATGGAAACTTGTCTTTTCATTTTTTTTCCTTTTCAGAGGGTGGTGTGAATGGGTGATAGGCGTTGTAGCCTTGCACTGCTGGGATGCTTTCCACAACCATAAACCACATCTCTTTAACTGCACAGATGTCAACATTCTTCAGGGTGAGGATAGCTTCCAGGGAGTGCAGTTTCTTGTAAAGACTCTTAGTATTTAGTTTACTGAAGTGCCACAGTTTGAAATCAGACATTGCAATTCAAGCATTATTAGTTTTTGATGCAGTGGTTTGATAGCCTGTCCAGCTTAACAATATGAACACAGACCTTTCTGTGCCTTTAGCCCGAGTGCTTCAAAATCATCTTCAGAAAAAAAAATATTCTGTGCTTCTGTGTTGTCTCACTGTTCTATTGCATTATCAGACTGCGGTGTATTGACTGTTTTCTCACCATCAATATCAAGACATTCTCACCATCAATATCAAGACATAACTCAGTGTCTTGCTCCTGTTCATAAAATGCAGATTCTTTTGAAGATACAGACCTTTCCTTTTGCATATCTTTACAAAGTTATTCTTTCAACCACATCATCACTCAATAAGAAAGATTCCATACAGAAAACATATTCCTCTGTTGGAGCAACTAAAACTGTCATAGCTAGTAGTTGATAAAAAAAAAAAAAAGAGTTCCTTGGCATACACAGGAAATTTGGTACAGATTACCCCCTTCCATATACAAAGTGGAAAATCTTATAGTACATGGAGACTTATATCTTGACCTCCAAAGTACAAAGCAAAACAATATCCTAGGATTACGTAATGAGCTTAACCCCTCCCACAAGACTGAACCCCTGCTGATCTCAATCACTCTCTTTTCGATCTTATCATTACTCACAATCCTACTCCTTTCTCATATATCAAATCAAAATTCCTCCAACAGTGACTACTATCCTACTAGTTTTAATATTCATCATCATATTAACAAAATCTATCCTAATCTGGTGATCTTTCCCAATAAATTCCAATCCAATATTCTTAAATTAAAGTCCACACCCGCGTCCTTCAGTAAGACACCTAGTCTCCCACCCACGATATCTTATCACTCCACCAATCTCCTTACTAATCATCTCACAAATATTCAGATCTCCCACTTCCCTAAAGTCACTTGGCTCCATGAGCGCAAAAAATAACTGTCTCAGCTATGAAACCAAACCCACTCTAAGGCTTATGGGCAATGCTTGCTCTTGCAAAACCAATCCACTCCCTCCTCCAGACAACATTTCAGCTTTGAAACCTGGCCAAATAAGCAATCAGACATCATAAAAGCTATCTTATGAAAGCAATCAATCTTCCCTTCTTAACAACCTGCAAACAATTATGGGCCGAGGTTAACCAAATGATAGGCTGGCATACTTCTTCCAGCACTCATTCTGCCTCCTCTCATCTCACACCCATTGACTTCAGTCTCCACCTATCTCTGGGTTCAGTAACATCCCATTTCTCACCTCACTACCAGCATATGCTCTCCATGACACTTGAAATCAATCAGTGCTAAGGACACAGTGCCTCTCCCAGAAGACTTAAAACTTGCTTGCACAGCTCGACCAGACAATCTTCTCCCTTGGTTCTTATTCAACTGCAGGGAATATTTAGTCACCCCCACTACTGCACATTTTTAACCTCTGCCTAATTCAAAGTGCAGTGCCCAAAATCTGGAAACTAACCATTGTTGTGCCCTTCTCCACCAAAAAAAATCCCTCCGACAATACCGACTTCCACCATTTCCATCCCATCTTTATTCTTCCCACCCTTGGAAAAATCATCCAAAGTCTAGTTTATATGCAACTTACTGAATACATTCCTCAATATTGTATTCTCTCCTTGAAACAGCATGGATGCTGGTCTGGTCACAGTACTTCTACTGCTATCTGGACCCTTACAGATAATGTCCTCTGTTCAATGAACAATGGCCTCCTGTCTGAAAACATTATTATTGATCTCACCAGAGCCTTACACCTCACTAACCATAACATTCTTCTTGATCACTTAACAGAAATTGAGAACAGCCCATATACAATTTCCTGTTTCCAAAATTAACTTTCTGACCACCATTTCTCACTACGCTTTCACAACAGCATCTCTCCTTCTACCCCTCTTCTTAAAGTAGTCCCACAAGGCTTCATTCTTACTACTTTTTACTCCGTATTCATTAATAAACTCCCACTTGACCTTTACACCCCCATATCTTAATGCATGCTGCTACCATTGTGATATACAATATAAACTTACCTTAAAGAATTAACTACTAAATGCTCATGTCTTTTCCTGCATTTATCCAAACAGATAAACCATTTCTCTCTCTTTGAGCTTTCCCTCTAGCTTACCTCAATTTTTACCCCTCCAAAACAGTAGGAAACTCTTTTGATCTATACGTTATTTTAAATAACTCTATTCTTACTATTGATCTTTAGACCTTAACTATTATACTAATTTCTAAACCAACCTTTTCTGTTAACTATCCTTCAAAACTATCCCTCTTACCTTTCAACCTATTCAATATATGCCAGAAAATAAAAAAAATAAATTACTCTGTTTCTGTCTGAAATTGTAATCCCACAATTTATAATTCTTCTCAATAATGTTATATTGTACTTTACTGTACTGTAAATTCTTGTACAATACTTGCTGTTATTCTGTACATATATAATGCCTTGCATAGCTATTCTCCCCGGGCCTCAACCGAAAATTTGTTCCTGACCCAGTTAGACTTTCCTGGTCAACAAATGTCAATAAATAAATATACTGCTCCAGCCCCACTTCCCCATCATACAACAACACCTACAAGCGGATTTCCTTTCCTTCATTAATTGGCTCATTTACTAAAACTAATTCTCAATGTCTATGAAACTAAAAGTCTGCTTTTTGGTACCATGCCTAAGTGCCACAATAAGCACTAAACTGTTCTTTCCCATGACCATTTTAACACCCCCATTAAACAAGTCATCTCCTTCAAGTACCTTGGTATCTGGATTCACCCCTCACTTAACTTCCACATGCATCTAGACCATGCACAGAAAAAGAAAAATACTTTCCTTTTTTGTCTAATAAAATCTCCTCTTTTCTCTCCATACCAACCAGGAGCACCACAGCCAAAGACAGCCTTCTTGATATCTAGAATAAGGTATTTCTCTGGGTCTACTTTGAAACATCTAAAACCCATAACATTTAATTTCATAACATTGAGACCAGAATATCTAAAACCCAAAACATCTAAAAACCATAACATCAAATTTCATGACATCTAACACTACATATCACAAGAAAATAACATCCCTCACATATAATGACATATAACTACACCAAACTACCAAATTCACTTTTTACTACATTTCTGCAGGGGGGCAAACCCCCCTACACCCCCCATGTGGGAGGCTCTGCCCCCCACACCCCCGTAAATTAAATATACCAACAACAAGATCGCACTACAGTGGGAAAAAGTTAATTTCCTAACCCCACTGTATCAAGCCCTATTGCAGAAACGTAGTGTGTTTGGTAGTTTTTTGTCATATGTCAATATATGTGGAGAGGATGTTATTTTCATGTGATTTGTACTGTTAGAAGTTATGAAATTCAATGTTATGGGTTTTAGATGTTTTGAGTTTTAGATGTTCTGATCTCAGTGCTATGAAATTAGATGTTATGGGTTTTAGATGTTTTGAAGGGGACCCATTTCTCTAGATGCAGCTGCCTCCAAAATAAACTTTTCTACCATTCAAACCATAGCAAATTCCATGTGCTAGTTTATTACACTCTATCCTAGGTATGAACACCACTGTCTTACTCTAAATAAAGCCAATTGGCTACCAATCCAATAATAAGGCACTCTCCTTCTAGGTTCTCAGCTTGATAAGTTCCGAAGTGAGGAATCCTGTCCACACCTTGCCTCTAACATATATTTTGGGCAAGATACCACTTGCAATCCAACAATGAGACAATCTCCTTCAAGGGTCTCAGTTTTATAAGCTCTTCAAAGGATTTCTGCCTACCTTTTGCCTGTAATACATTCGGGCAAGCTCCAACTGACAGTTTTAGAAGACCTAATCACTCTGGGCTGTTTCTGCAGTTTTCCAGAATAAAAAATCATTGCTATGACAATGCCTTCACCATCCTTGTCCACAAGATCTGGGAGGTTCCCTCTAATCTCAAAAACCTGTCTGCTGAATCCCCTTTCCATTCCCAGCTTAAAGATAGTCTCAGACTAAAGGTGAATGCAAATGCTTTCCTGCTGGCCATGTTACCTAACCTCCCATATCCCCCTAACACATCAAAACATTTCTTTCTCATTGTCTTCCATATTTACTGTCATAAATTACATCTCTGAACTCAGACTTGTAGAGACTTCATACTCTGTATATATCTGAACCCTCTGTGGTTTCTCCCTTTCATTTTATAAGTCATAATCCATTTCTACTCTATTAGATTTCTAACCTCTAACTATCCTACTCAATACACGCATTTATATTTTTGATAAATGATTTATTCCTGCTTGCTTGCTTCCTTGAAATTATTACTCAAAATTGTATTTGCCTATGTAATTCTGTCTGTTTGACTTCTTGTTTAATGCTATTTTTGTATGTCTGTGGTGGAAATGAAATTGGTCCACAAGGATGATTGTTCTTCCTTTGTTACCAAATTGAATGTATAAATACATATTGTTAATGTGCCATATTTTCAAAGGATCTTTGCAAACATTCTTCAGAAACACAAGACTTCTACATCTAATTTTGGGGATACCTGCCATAGTCTGCCGGACTGCAGATACAGATGCAGATGTTCCTCCCTGGACTACATGAAAAGAGACATGGAAGAGCTCTCCGATATTGTAGCCCAGATAGGTATGACCCTAGCCCTGAGTAGTATTCTGCCATCGCCCAGAATGATACCGTAGTACAAGGACAAAATGATTGACTTCAACAATTGGCTGAGCTTCTGGTGTCATTCTAGGGGGATCTAGCATCTGTCTTCTTGGGATGACATGGCCGACAGGCCACGATGCTTTGCCAGAGATGGCCTGCACCTGTCATCCCTGGGATTCGGGATACTGGCTAAGGCTCTTGCCACCACTGTAGTGCCTTTTTTTAGGCAAGGTTCATATGACAAATTCACCACCGTAACAGGAACAGGCAAACAAAAACTGAGGGTAATGCTACTCGATGCTAGGAGTCTAAATCTCAAAATGCACTCACTCAAGGCACTCCTTAAAATGGAGAACATTGATATTTGTGCAGTGACTGAGACCTGGCTCACGTATCCAGAGAGTGCCCCTGCACTACCCGGCTGTAACTCATACCACACTTTTCAGCCACGTAACCTGGACCGGAACACCAAAGGTGGAGGTGTGTCCATATTCATTAAGGATATCCACACCTCCAGGCTAGTTGCTCAGCATAATGCATCCGAGGTTATCCAAGTGCAACTAACTCTGGGCAAAACTGCAATCCAAATTGTAGCTTGCTACAGATCCCCCACCATGCCCCAAGATTCCCACTCCTCTTTTCTTGATGTACCAAAAAATATTAGGGTTCAACCAAACACCCTAATAATGGGTCATTTCAACTACCCCACCATTAACTGGGAAATCTACTCATGTACCAACTCCTTCACACACCGCTTTCTGGATATCATAAACTCCAATGCCCTGGATCAACTTATCCACACCCCCACCAGGGGCAACAATATCCTAGACCTAGGCATTACCAACATGAGTGACCGGTGTTCCACACCTGAAGTAAACTCCTCGTTGGTCCGATCCGACCATAAGCTAATCACCCATGATATCCACATCCCGCCCCCACCCCCCATTAAGAAAGCCATGGTAAAACATTTCCCCAAAGCCAACTTCATGCTTCTTAAGACAGAAGTGGTGAACTTCATGACACCCATGCAGATGGACAATACAGTTACAATTGCTGAATCCTACACAAATGCACTCTATAAGCACTTACATGAGTGCATGGCTCATGCTATCCCAAACAGAACCAAGATCCTATCCTCCAAAAAAGGAAACCAATCTGGTGGTCCCCTGCCATAAACAAACTGTACAACAGAAGGAAGAAATTGTTGCAAAAGAGAGTAAAATCCCATGAGTGGAGGAGCTCCCTGGTCAGCCTCAGTAAGAAGCTGAGATCCCTTATAAGATCCTCCAAAGCTAGCTATGAAAACAAAATGACCACTGATTCTAAGGACAACCACAATGCATTCTATAGCTGTGTCAAGAATCTCAATGGCAAAACCCAGATCTGCTCTGAGTTACAGCACAACAACACGAAAATTACAGAACCAACTGATATTGCCAACATCCTGGTAGATAGGTTCAGTGCTAACTTTACCCCCCCACCACCCCCTAAAGGTCCCATATCTATACAGGAAGAATGCAGAGTCCCTGTAATCACAACTATGCAGGTAACAGCTGCACTCTCTAAAGCCAAAAACACAGCGTCCATGGGACCGGACAACATCCCAGGCTGCATTTTACACGAACTTCAGAATGAACTGAAGCCCCACCTAAGCTCCATGTTCAATCATAGCCTCACATCAGGCGTTGTGCCCACTGAATGGTGTACAGCAACAGTTATCCCACTCCACAAAGGGGGAGCCACCACTGATTCTGAGAACTATCGCCCTATTAGCCTAATGAGCCTGGTCTGTAAGGACATGGAACGTATCATCATGGAACTCATAAACAAACACATTGGTAACCTCCAAACTCTGGATCCCACCCAGTTCGGGTTTGTGAAAGGCAGATCATGCCTCCTGAACCTGATCAACTTCTTTGAGGCAGTCACCAAAGCCGTAGATGAGGGTAAGGTGGTTCACACAGCCTATCTTGACCTCACCAAGGCTTTTGACACTATCCCCCATTCTGGAATTATAGCTAAACTCACTAAACTAGTTATAAATCCCTATGTCACAAGCTGGGTTGCCAACTGGCTCACTGACAGAACCCACACTGTAAAAGTTGCACACTCCAAATCTGACCTCAAACCAGTGACAAGTGGAGTACCACAGGGTTTAATCCCAGGACCTCTCCTGTTTGTTATCTACTTCTCTGAAGTACAGGCTAACACAGAAGGCCTCTGGCTAATGAAGTTCGCAGATGACTGCAAACTAGGAACCATAGTCGAGTCCCCAAATGATGTGGAAATCCTACAGAAGGGCCTCGCTGAGACAGATGCCTGGTGTCAGAGCCATGGCCTCAAGCTCAGTGCCAAAAAGTGCATTGTCATCCCCTTTGGTAAAAACTCTGTACCCATGAACTACTACATAGACAGCAGTCTACTTAACACCAAATGTGTGATAAGAGACCTTGGGACCCAGGTGGACAGTAGTCTGTCCTTTGATAGTCACATCGCCACAGTAGTCAGGAAGTCCTTCTACGTGGCACACCTCATCATAAAAGGGTTCTCATCTAGGAAAAGAGGTCATTGTTCCCCTCTAATCGACACTCATTAGACCCATTATAGAGTACAACGCCCCTTTTGGAATGTACTTCACAAGACATCTGCAACAGCTGGAAAGGCCACAGAAGTACCTCACAAAGAGGATTACTGGCCTCAAACAGATGCCCTACACTGACCATCTCAAAAAAACTCCAGCTTTACTCTTCAGCATATCGCCTACTCTGAGGTGATCTCTGCCTAACATATAAAGCTATGTCAAACCCAGAGCTGTTGGGCATGCTACACCTAAAGAAATCCCAATCCCTCCATGCTACATGGTCTAGGGACCTAAACCTTGTCACCACAATAAACAGGACATGCTGGAGTGATAGATTCCTGTCCCAGAGACTTCCCATACTCTGGAACAGGCTACCCATCTATGTCAAGCAAAGTTCTTCATTAGCACTCTTCAAGAAAAATCTTGATGAGTGGATGGGAAATAGGAAATACACCTGGGGGATCACTTCTGTGTCTCTGTTCGACAGTGGCACAGGAAAATAAATTTCTTGGGTGGCATAAGCCAGGGAACCTTGTTGGCTAGGCTTACATAGACCCTCGGGCCAATAGCCTAGTACCTACCTATGAAGCTATGAACCTATGCTACCTTGATTCCTAAAAGATTCTGGGCAGCGTTTATAGAAATATTGTATCCCGGCCATAAATTTAACCCTAACCCCTCCCAATAACTCATCAATTGAAAACACAATTAAATTCTTATTTCATAGATAGTATAGTATCTTTAACCAAGGTTTCCACAGCATCGAATCCTAACGCTGTCCAGCAGCCAGATATCACCACATCCACTTTCACCTAGAAAGCTGCACCCATATACCATGTACAACTACTCTTAAATAAACTCAAACCATGCTCTACTTCAGCTGATGACCTTCCAAAAAAGTACTTTAAAATAGCAGATCATAGCATTGCCTAACCTGTTTCAATCCTTATGAATAGGTCAATCCACGAATCCCACATTCCCTCTCTCTGGAAAAAGTTGCACATTATCACTCTGTACAAAGGAGGAAATTCAACACTCTGCACAAAGCAGGAAATTCAACAGACATTACTAACTTTAGACTTATATCAATCTTATCCCCCTCTCTAAAATACTTGAAAAATATATTTAAAAGTAATTGCTAAACTATCTACTGCAGAAAGGAGTTCTATTCTCCACACAACATGATTTCCATCCTTCACATAGAAGTAACAATGCACTTCTAAGCACTGGTGCACCACATGACTCTTACCTTGGTCCCTTATCCACACAATAGGCTTCCCTAATGACTCCACACTTATTTGCACATCTGGCAATATGGCACACCTCAAAAAATTACTCAGAAACCTTTAACAGCCACAAAAGCATGCCTTTGTAAGGTACAACTCACGCTTAACCCTAAAAAATACTTATTTACCCCAAATCCCTCTCATAATAAAATAAAATAAAATAAAGTCCTCTCTATGGATAACACAAGTCCCCTCTCATAGCAAATTAATAGGGATGATAGTGGATGATAATCTTAAATTTAATCTGCATATACAAAATTGCATAAGAAAAACTCAGCAAAAACTAGGGATACTTTA
Organism: Protopterus annectens; assembly: GCF_019279795.1. Lineage (NCBI taxonomy): Eukaryota > Metazoa > Chordata > Ceratodontiformes > Protopteridae > Protopterus > Protopterus annectens. Next base: position 1,282,476,454 of record NC_056732.1, on the reverse strand, counting down.
CAGAGCCAAAAACTTTCTCAGCTACACTTGCCACTACTTATCTCCTCCCCACACTTCATATTGGTGCTCCCATCCTTACTAACCTTCAGGCATCACAAAAATCAAAACTTGAACAATGCTACAACAAAGTTGCTAAGACCCCCTTCAGAACCAACCACAGTATAGCTATAAAAAAGCTTAAATTGGTTAGAACTACCCCATCAGCTAACATGTACACAGCTGCTTACCACCTATAAAATTTGCCAGCATCCATCTGCTTGTTCAGCACTAAATAACATTCTGCACAACTATGTTCCCAGTCAGTCACTGTGATCCAATAACCAAAAACTCCTGTCTGTCCGCAAATCTATCAAATCTACTGGGTATTGCTTGTACTCATGTCATTTGGCTAAGGCTTGGAATTCCTTATCTGTAACCATCAGATCAACAACGTCCCATCCTTAAAAAGCATTCTGAAAGATTTCCTTGCCAAAAGCTGGCTCTGTTCTTGCTCAACACCAGGATAAACTATATCCTTAAATGTGAAAAAATACCTATTCATAGCTTACTTCTCCTTACACTCCTTTCTTCACTCATTTCATTAGTACTAACAATCTTTCTCCCCTGGCTTTCTCTCTAAATATACCACAAGTCTGCTTTTCTCTCACTTTGAATTTCAATTCCTGTTTGTATTATACTAACTTAACCTTTCATTTTTCTATAAACTGGCTAAAGTTTCTCTAGCTATTAAATCATTGCCATATAGGTTCATAGGTTCATAGGTAGGTGCTAGGCTATCGGCCCAAGGGCCTACGTAAGCCTAGCCAGCAAGGCTCCATAGCTTACACCACCCAAGAAAGTTATTTTCCTGTGCCACTGTCCAGCAGGGACACAGAAGTGATCCCCTGGGTGTATTTCCTAGTTCCCATCCACCCATCAAGATTTTTCTTGAAGAGTGCTAATGAAGAACTTTGCTTGATATAGATGGGTAGCTTGTTCCAGAGTATATAACTTGTATCTATTCCTAACCAATGTTTTCATATTATGTCTAATATGGTATAATCATTTAAACTGTAGTTTGTGTATTTTTTTTAGAAGAATGTAAAATTATTGTTCTTAAAATGTCTTGTAGTACTTTAGAGCTTTACTTCTTGGGTCTCCACTGAAAATGGGCTCCTACCCATTTAGACTTTCCTGATAATCAATTGTCAATACAAAAAATATATAAAAAAATGCAAGATCTGTTGTTCATAATTTCAGTCTGATTATTACAATAATGTTGATATTAATACAGTCTACTTCAGATTAACAGTTCTATTTCTTGTTATGTTTCTCTTATCCAGCTATGTTTGGTACCATTTTCCAACCACCCACCGCTTGCAGAGGCTCCCCAACCTGAAAGTGCAACATTCCATTTAGATTTATTATAGCAAATATGGAACATGTCATATTTTTATAACTTTTTACAAACATTCTTTAGAAACTTCAGCCTTGTACATTCCTCGATGATGTTTCACTGTAGCTGTTTACCATATCCTGACAGCTAACAAATTCCACTTTGCTTTCTACTTCATGAAATACTGATCATGACATATTGATCTTAAGGCAAGAATGATGTTAATACTAATACAGTTTTCCTCAAATAAATATTTTTCTCCACTTTGTGTTTTTGTTATCCAAGTTCATTTAGTACCATTTTACCACCCATTGCTTACATAGCCCCACCAGCATGAAAGTATCACAGTTTATTTCTGACTTGGAGAATATCATATTTTCATAACCTTTTACAATTTTGTTTTCAGAAACATAAGCTCTGTGCATCTCACAGTGATGTTTTCATTGCAGTTACCTATCATATTTTATTAGCCTGATGAGGCCATCTTCCTTCCTGCCACACAACCTACTGTTTATGAGATATTTATCATGTCTTCATATTGAAATACCATCACTCAAAATGTAGAGTAACAACAAAACAAAAATGTATCAAAAATGCAGGAAAAGAACAACGCTCCAATGCTGTTCTTCTCATTTAAACTTTTTTTGCAGGGGCCAAGCTCCCGTGCACCCCCAATGTGGACAGCAAGCCACCCACACACCCTGAACTTATATATACTAACTTCAAGACCACCATACTGTGGAGAATAGGGAATATTCCAAAAATGGACATCTCTGACTTCCTATCTGCTTTTCGGCCATTCAGTCATCATGTCTGGCTGTCATTAGTATTTCTCTTATAACAGCCGTGACAGTAATATACTAGGGTTACCACCTGTTCCGCTTTGCAAGGGACAGTTCCTCTTTGGGCAGTTGTGTCCCGCAAAAAAATTGTAAAAATGGCAAATGTCCTGAGATTTTAGGACAAAATTATTTCCTATATTTTATGTAATAGTTGCATAAAACAGTTATTCTGTATCTGAAACACCTAAATGTTATACGAAACATTATAAGCAACTAAAATGCTACAATAATAAGCTTTTATTTAGGCAAAAAAGTGAAGTTCTGTCATTTGTACTGGCTGTGGGTATGTTTTGGCCTGCAAAATCTGCCATTTGTACCAAAAATGTCCCACTTTGGGCATTTGAAAAGGTGGCAACCCTATAATATACTGAGCTATTAACAGATCTGTTTCCTGCTCATTTGCCTTTTTCCAAGTGTGTTTAGTATCATTTTTTCTAACATCAACTGCTTGCTTAGCACCTCCTACCCAAAATGACAGTAACACACTCAATGTGTGACTTATGAATGCGAATATAGAAAATATGTTATAACTTTTTACAACCTTTTGCAACTACTGTTGAGCAACAAAGCTTGTGTACCCTGCAGTCATGTTTTAGTGAGGATACCGAGCATATCCTCTTAAAGCCTATAGATGCAAACTTGTTTCCTAATATATGATCTACTGTTCCCAAGATATTCCTCTCAGCATTAGAATAATGTTAATACTAATATAGTGCACTTAAATGATACTTCAAGGTCCCTGTATATTGTCTTATCAAAGTGTGCTTAGTATCACCTTTTCCCTAAAGCCTTCTGATCCTCTAGCCCCCTCAATGTGACAGTGGCAGTTTCATATTTACTTTTATTTTGTAAACAGTTTTTTTCAGAAACTCAGTTCACTCAGGACACCTACCATAGCCTGTTAGCTTGCCGATTACATATTGTTTCCAATGACATGGCAACATTTTTTATGAGATACTAGTCCCAGTATTAGAATAATGTTAATATAATTTGCTTCAAATAAATATATTTCTTGTTGTGCTACTCTTACCCGTGTGTGTTTAGTTTAATTTGTTTTCCTAACACCCAGTTCAAGCATATACCCCCATGACATGGCAGCATCATATTCCATATTTTATTTCATGAAGAAAATATGAAAAATATGGTACCTTTTGTGAAGACTGTTTAATAACATAAGTGCTGCACATCTGACATAATCACATTAATTTTTAATCAATAATGTAAACATTTAAAATGCCTCATGTGTTTCATAATCAATTTACCAAAAACAGTTCGTCTGAATGGCTACATGATACTATTCTGATACATGCAAATAAAGCAACACATTTCTGTAACAAAATGGACTACTGCAGAAAACATCTCAGAAACTGAATCATGGCCACAATTACTCCTTTATTGCATGTTGTTCAGTACACTATGAACAGCTTGTCAGGATTCTGTAAATTCATCCTGTGTCAAACCTTTGTCATTTGGTCTCTTCTTTGCCATCTCCTCTCTCATATGGTAGAATGATGGACAATGTTGCCAACTACATCTGCCCTGTAGGGATGCTATGAAGCCATTGGTTTGAAAGAAGCCATTAAGCCTTTATCATTCAATTCCTTGACTTTGCACCCCTCCATGTTAGGTTTGCAGAACATCTGACCACATAAAGTAAGTGTGAGTCCATAAATGGATGATGTCCTCCTAGCATTCATTATTCTGGATTTCAGGTCTTACAGTGGTGATACTGCAATGTAATTTCGCTCAATATGTAGTAGGACTATGTCCAATAACAATCCAGATGCAGCTGCCCTTCTCAGTAATGGAAGAACTTCATCTTACTACATACCTCTGCCCTCACTTTTGTAGTTACAATAACCCAGTAGGCTGATGCTTATCCAACTCTACATCTCAGATGACGCAAGAGTGGCCACACATATTAACAGTAACGTGCCACTGATGGAACACTACAGCACAAGTCAGTCTCAAGAATTGCATATGGATAGTAAGATACAAGCAGTTAAAATGTTTTTAGTCCCATTAGTCTTATACACAGAACAGGCATATTTTTAGCAACCAAAGGAGAAGTTATTTATAGCAGTTAATAAAGAGCCAAAGGACTTTATCTGGGACAGGAAGACAGGAAGAGTAAAATGGGATAAGCTGATTCTTCCAGTAAAACAGGGGCAGATTGTGATTACCCAATTTCAAGAGATATTTCAGAGCTACACAATTAAGGCTCCTATACATAACACAAGCAGAAAACTATAATTCAAAGTGGAAAGGGATGATGATGAAATTGGGGGAAGCTCAAGAAACATGAGATGACTGAGATTTTGGATGTCGGCCTTTAAGGAGAATAATAATCATACAGAATAGTACATCTATAAAGTAGTAGAAAGCATCATAAGAACTAAGCCAGCACGGGAATGGAGAAAGGAGAGTCAGCTGATAGGGATGACTGCAATTAGGGATATAGACAATAAGCAAAAGGGATGAAATTTATTGGAGAAAACTGTCAAAGTAACCAAGATATTGGCAGCAAATAACTAGTGAGGGAAAGATGATGGAATGGGAAGATGCCAAGAATTTAGTTGGACTGCAGTTTACAGACTGCTCTTCCTATCAAGGATTGATATCAGAGTATAGGCAAAAACAGAATGAAATGGAGGGGGTCCTAAACAAAAGACCAGCACTGGTAGAATTTTTAGTAGAATCTAGAACAGAAGCTGCCATTAAAAAAGGAATAATTAGTAGAGCATATAAAATATTGCATGATAACTGTAACAATCAATCAGAAGAGGTTAGAGAGGATTGGGAAGAGAGACTGGACAAGAAATTCACAAAGAAACAATGGGAGGACATATGTATGTCTCCCAAATATGCAACAAACTATAGAAAATTTAGGATTTTTATTTATTTATTTTTTATTTTATTTTACATTTGCTAACCGGGTTGAGTCCAGCTGGGCAAGGAGCCCATTTTCAGTGGAGACCTGGGGAGATAAACTCCATAACAATAGCACAAAAAGATTAAAACAATTTTTAAAAGATTTACAAACAATGTAAACAAAGTTTGACAATTGCCAAACAATAACAATTAAAAAAAGAGGAATGTAAAACAGAAAACATTACATTTCTTAAGCCTTAGTGCAGACAGTAATATGAAACTCATTAGCTATATAACTAAAAACCATTGCTGTATTTTCATTTGGTAGAAGTAAAGCAAGAAGATAACAGAATAGAAAACATTTGATCGAAGGCATGAGAAATTAGCTAGGAGTATTACAGGAGCATAGCCAATGTTGAGTAAAGTATTCCTTTTACCTGTTTGAAGCTATGACTTTCTGTGTTTGCATAGATATTTTTATACCCCAAGTAGACTCAAGAGAATTTTTCTGAAGGTAGATAGCAAATGTTGGAGGTATGATGGGGAAGAAAGAGGTAACTGGGGACATATTTTCTGGGAGTGAGTGTGAGTTGACGGACTTTAAGGATTCCCTGCAGGATGCACTGTTGGAGATGTTGGGTGTGTAGATTGGTGTGAAGACGGTGGATGATTTTTCTGAACTGTGACACAGAATTGGAATTGCCTAGACATGGTAAGGCCTTGCTGTACTGCTTGCTGTGCTGTACTGAGCGTTGCGGGGTTTTTTGTTCCAGAGGTTCCTGAAGCCTTTTTTGTTGCAAAACAACCTTCTCCGGTTGTTTTAAGCGAAAGGGCAAAAAAGAGGAGATCTCAGTTTACCTTGCTACCTGCACCCTATCTAGTGCATTTTACATAGGGAAAACAGCTAGGAAGCTGAAGGATAGGATAATAGAACATAGATCTGAAATAAAAAGAAAGCTTGAGACAAATGGGCTATACAGGCATCTGCATGATTTTCAGACACATGCATTTAAGTTTAGGTGTATATCTATTCTGCAGTTGGGCATTAGAGGGGGTGATATTGATAATCTTTTGTTGCTAAAAGAGTATGAGTGGATAGTGCGACTACAGGCTGATAAGTATCCAGGCCTTAATGGGACAGTCAGTTTAAAACCAGTTTTGACCAAGATGCAGAGAGAAAATTTATAGTATTAAGTGTATAGTATTTCTAAATGTGTAGATGTAATTATTTGTCTATATATATATATATATATATATATATATATATGTAACAGTTTTTTGTACTTTTTTATACTTATGTATTATGCTTTTAACAAGTAACTGCATGAAAATTAATTTTATTAGATGTTTTTAAATTGAATTTGCATATTTAATTATAGTGGTCCTTTGAATGGCTGGCTTGATCATGTGATTATAATGGTCCTCTATTTAAATGTGTTAATGTGTTGTGATTTTGTATGCTGATGAAGGGTGTAAACCTGAAAGCTTCATTAAAAGTTTCTTGTTTGTGACTATCGTGTGCTGTGGATTTCTTTAAGTGTAGCATGTCCAACAGCTCTGGGTTTGACATGGCCTTGTATGTTAAGCAAAGATCGCCTCTGAGTAGACGATGTGCAACAGAGTATAGCTGGAGTTTTTTAAGGCGGTCAGCGTAGGGCATCTGCTTTAGGCCTGTGATTCTTTTAGTGAGGTATTTCTGCTGCCTTTCCAGTTGTTGCAGATGTCTTGAGAGGTACATACCAAATGGAGTGTTGTATTCTATAATAGGTCTAATGAGGGAGGAGTACAGTGGGACAATGACCTTCTTTTTCTGGATGAAAAGCCCTTAGTGATGAGATGTGCCACACAGAAGGATTTCCTGACTGTTGTGGCAATGTGGTTATCGAAAGTGAGACCACTGTCGACCTGTGTCCCTAAGTCTCTTATCACACTTTCAGTGTTTAGTGTACTGCCATCTATGTGGTAATTCACAGGTACATGTTTTTTCCCAAAGGGGATATCTATACATTCCTTGGCATTCAGCTTGAGCCCATGGCTATGGCACCAAGCATCTGTTTCTGTAAGGCCCTTTTGTATAGTATCCACATCATTTGGGGATTAAATAATGGCTCCCAGTTTGCAGTCATCTGCAAACTTTGCTAGCCAGAGTCCCTTAGTGTTGGCCTGTACTTCAGAGAAGTAGATGCCAAACAAGAGCGGTCCCAGGACTGAACCCTGAGGTACTCCACTTGTCACTTGTCTGGAGCTGGATTTGGAGTCAGCTAGTTTTACATTGTGGGTTCTATCAGTAAGCCAGTTGGCAACCCATCGAGTCACATAGGGATTAATGCCCAGCTTAGTAAGTCTATCTATGATTCCAGAGTGGGGGCTAGTGTCAAACACCTTGGCAAGGTCCAGATAGGCTGTGTGGACTGCCTTACCCTTGTCCACAGCTCTGGAGACTGTTTCGAAGAAGTCAGTCAGGTTCAGAAGACAAGATTGGTCCTTCACGAACTCAAATATTTGTGTAGTCCAGTGTTTGAAGGCTGCCAATATCTCTGTTTATAAGTTCTATGTTAATATGTTCCATGGCCGTGCAGATCAGGCTCGTCAGACTAATGGGGTGGTAATTCCCAGGATCCAAGGTGGATCCCCCCATGTGGAGTGGGATAACTGTAGCTGTGCACCAATCAGTGGGCATGAAGCCTGAGGTGAGGCTATGATTAAACATGACACTAAGGTGAGGTGCCAGTTCATTTTGTAGTTCATGTAGTACACAGCCTGGGATGTCATCTGGTCCCATGGATACTGTATTCTTAACTTTGGAGAGTGCGTTTTTTACCCATGTGGCCATTATTATCAGAATTTGGCAATCTTCTGGTATTGAGATGGGCCATTTAGGGGATAAGGGGGGGGGTGAAGTTGGCACTGAATTGATCTGCCAGGATATTGCCAATATCCTTGGGATCGGTATATTTAATGCCATTCTGTTGTAGCTCAGAGCAGATCTGAGCATTGCCATTTAGATTCATGACATAGTTATAGAATGCCTTGTGGTTGTCTTTGGAATCTTTGGCAATTTTATTTTTGTAACTAGCTTAGGAGGATTTTATGAGGGATCTCAGCTTCTAACTGAGGCTGGTAAGGGAGTTGTTTTGCATCATGGGATTTTCCGCTTTTCTGCAACATTTTCTTCCTTTTGTTGTAAAGTTTGTTTATGGCAGGGGACCACCATATTGGCTTCCTTTTTTTGGAGGAGAGCATCTTGGTTCTATGTGAGATGGCATAATTCATGCATGAGTGGATGTGCTTGTACAGTGCCATAGTGTAGAATTCAGCAATCGAACTTTCAGTTCCCATCTGCATGGGTGTCATGAAGTTTGTCACTTCTGACTTGAATAGCATGAAGTTGGCTTTGGAGAAGTTTTTTATGGAGGTTTCCTTACTGGGGGATGGGGGTGGGATGTGGATGTTAAGGGTGATTAGCTTATGGTCAGACCTGACCAACAAGGGGGTGACCATAGGTGTGGAGCATCGATTTACCATGTTGTTAATGACCAGGTCTACGATATTGCAGCCCCTGGTGGGACTATGGATTAGTTGATCCAGGGCATTGGAATTTATGAATTCCAAGAACCACTGGGCAAAGGTGCTGGTACATGAGTAGTTTTCCCAGTTAATGGCAGGGTAGTTGAAATCACCCAGAATTAGGGTGTTTGGTTGTATCTTAATATTTTCCAGTATGTTTAGAAAGGTGTAGTGAGAATTTTGGGGCATGGTGGGGGATCTGTAGCAAGCTACAATTTGGACTGCAGTCTTATCTAGTGTTAGTTGCACCTGGAGAATTTCAGACACATTGTGTTGGGCAACTAGCCTGGTGATGTGAATATCCTTGGTGAATATGGACATTCCCTCCACCTATAGTGTTTCAGTCCTGGTTTGGTGGCCAACAAGTGTGGTAAGAGTTGTAGCCTGGTATTGCAGGGGTGCTCTCTGGAGCCTTGAACCAGGTCTCAGTTACGGCACAGATATCAATGTTCTCCATTTTTAGGAGTGCCTCGAGAGAGTGCATTTTGAGGTTTAGACTTCTAGCATTGAGTAGCATTACTTTCAGAATTTGCATGCTTGTACCTGTTACGGTGGTGGTTTTGTCCTTTGAACTTTGCCTAAAAAAGGCACTATAGGGATGGCAAGAGCCTTAGCCAGTAACCTGAATCCCAGGGGTGACAGGTGCAGACCATCTCTGGCAAAGCATTGTGGACTGTCGATCATGTCGTCCCAGGCAGATAGATACTGGATCCCCTTTGAATGACACCAGAAGCTTAGCCAATTGTTGAAGTCAATAATTTTGTCCTTATAATGTGGTATCATTCTGGGCAGAGGCAGGATGCTACTCAGGGCGAGAGTCATACCTGCCTGGGCCACATGATCTGAGAGCTCTTCCATGTCTCTTTTCATGTAGTCCAGGGAGGTACATCTCAAGTCATTCAGTCCAACATGGACAATGACAGACTCATGTTTGTACTTGTTGTGGAGTGACTTGAGTGCATGCGTTATGTGGCGGATCTTGGCACCAGACAGGTAGCTGACTGTAATTTTCTCCTTGTTCAGCCTAGTGAGTGGAACATCAGTGTGCCTGACTATAGAGTCACCTATGACTAAAGTGTTAGATACATTGTCTTGACTTAGGGTCTGTTGCTGGGTGGCAAACTGGTGTTGTGAGCTATGTGACAGTTTGGTTGTGATTGGTGTTTGTTTGCATTTCAGCTTCAAAGGTCCTTGTTGCTTGGGCAGGTTACAGTAAAGGGGCTCCACATATGTGCATTTAATGTTGCTATGTGTGGGTGTTGGTAGTGTGGGTTTAGAAGGGTTATGTGTTGCTTGAGGTGTAGTGCGGGTGTTAACCTTCTCCTCTTGACTGTCTAGCACAATCTTGGGTGGAGAGAGCTTTACTTCTAGTTTGGCTATGTAAGTGCAGCTCTCACAGGACGTAGTATTGGGTGGTAGGAGGAGTGGGTTGTCTGTGTACATGAGGCAATTGCTGCATTGCCCGGTATGCCCAGATTCATCAGGTGGATAGGAGAAATCATAGGAAGCTGACCCTTGGACATGCCTGTTTTGGTGCTTTTTTCTGTAAAATACAGGAGCCGTTTTCCCTTGCCTTAGCAAAGTACTTTGCAATTATAGGCTGTTTAGTGTATTAACAAGGAGAGTTTATTTATTATTTTATTTTGTTTTATTTTACATTTGTTGACCAGGCTAGTCTAACTGGATATATGTCCATTTTGAGTAGAGGCCCAGGGAGATAAGCTTCATGACACACAGATAAAATAACAGCAAATATCAAAAATAACATCAGTTGTATATACAAGGACATTTCTGGTTAATACAAGAAATTATCAGAGAGGACAGAAATCAATACAGTGTAAAATGTAGGTACAAATCAACATATAGATATAGTACTTAATAAAAAAAAAGGAGGCATACAGGCTAATTCCACATACAAGTACAGTACATATCAGTTTAAAGCTTCCTAGTGCTTTCCAGCAGGTATTAGACCAAGTGCTAGTCACAGGGATGCTTAAAGGTAAGATGAAAAAAAAATGGTTTATCCTAAACAATGCAGTGTGCACTAGATAAGTTAGATGTGAAAGTAGGTAACTTAGTTTTACCTGTCTAAAAAGTGAAGTTTTAGTGGAGAGTCACTATTTTTAAAACAGCAAGATGGATTGAAAGGGGGGTGGTCACTTTTGTATTCTGGTACTATGGAATACAGTCGGATAGCCAATAAATTTAAATAGTTGAAGGAGAGTAATTTCACAAAATGATAATTTTGTGCTTATTCACACAAGCCAGTGAAAGCAGAGAGGAAATGAGATATATAAGATAGAGGGGAGGAATGATGTTTAAAGAAGGCAGAACTTAAATGAGCTATGTAATGTTTGACTGAAAATGATAGGATAGATTATAAGTGATGTATAATGTTTGCAACTGGGAGTATGTCACCATGGTTTGTGGTGTAAAGTGCTTGCAACTAGTATCGCATTGGTGTGGCTTGTTTTCACTTATATAAATGTATGATTGCTTAGATTATAAGTGATGGCTTAATAAAGATTTTTTTTGTTTAAAAAATGGCATAAACAAAGCACATACTGGATATTACTTACATGTTACTGCTGTGGTCTGGTTTGTTGTAAGTGTCAGAATAACCATTATTATATCATTAGTATGTAAATGTGATCACAGACACCTTGTTGATACCCAAGCCATATACCCTGTGGTCAACCTATCACCATCATACAGTGCTGATCATGTTATGTGTACACATGCTCACAACAGCACTGATGTGATTCAGTGCCTAAGTTTGGTAGTCCAAATGTTCATCTCCCTCCCAAAAACAAATTACTCTGTGATGACTTCAAGAACAAGGTGCACTAATGCATATACTAAGTTCTCCATGGTGAAAGAGATGCGTGACAGTATTGCCACAACAGTTCCAGGTAGTGCCATACAACATATCCGAGCAGCAGTGGTGCCTTGACAGCTGTGCTATGCAGTTTACATATTTCATAAGGTGCAGTTAACCATATAATCACATACCAACCAATGAAAACCAACAATTGCAGCACTGCACAAATACAAAAATGCCAGAAACAACATACAAGGAACCATGGTACTAGGCAGTGGCAGCTGGTGATCTCAAAGCAATGGAGGGCTGCAGGAAACAAGTGAATAGGTGGGGCTTACTGAAATGGGTAGGGGTCTGTTACAGTAGGTCAAAAACATTTACCTGTGATCAAACAGATGTGGTCATTTACTTTCATCCAAAGGCTGCCTCAGTATGCACAATACCTCTTAATCTCTTAGAGCAAGAAATCTTGGCAAAGCTATAAATAATGGGTGGAACAAATGACCAAAAATAGGAACACTTTTTAAATATTGCTCTTACAGATTTAGAAAGTTGATAGAATAACATGTTTTGCATAATTTTCTGAAGGGTATGAAATAACTGCCATTATTTTCTGATTTCACTCCCCAATGATTTGCCAATAATTTGCCAGAAAACTGCAACTTTATGAGAAACAGACCAAAAATATGAGGCAAAAATCTGGACAGTTGAAAGATATGGCATGTACTCATTCATTATAACCACTTTACTGACTACATATATGTCTCACATGGCTGATTGTAACCAGCAAGGACACCCTTAGCTGAATTGGAGCCCTAGGCAAAGGACTCTGTGGGTCCTCCATTGTACACTGGTCTCCTCTATACTTGTGTGCCTTTTAGGATTTTAAATGCTCTGCTATGCATGTTAGAGTTTTTTCCCAACTTTTTGATTTAGTGATGGCCTGAACAAAAAATCATGAATAAGGAAAGAAATTCAATCTTATTTTTTTCTTTCAAGGAAGATATACAGACCCTATCTGGGAATAGGGACTGCCTTCCTGGCCCACAAAAGAGAAATATTAACCCTTTGTGTAACCCACTGGTGTTAGAGTGGGGCAAAAGTTAAAGTACAAATGGCGAAAGGCATATATTATACAGCTCAGAGTTTGGAGGAAAAAAACAAAACACATGGGTAAAACCCACATAGACAAAAAGAGTGCATGCAGGTTCCACAAAGAAGGAATCACTGCCAAAAACTCAACCAGAGAACCAAGTGTTGTTAGGCAGCAACAACAATAAGATTCTCCATTGATCTTATCACACAAATGCTGCCCTGAATACAATGCGGAGTTTAACTGTAAATAAAAGCAAAAAAATATTATAACTAACTTGCTACTTTTAGATAAGCAGGAATTTATATTTTGTAGCTCACTGTCCAAATGCAGTGTGAAACCCTCTCCCCATATATGTCTTATCTTCTTATGTCAAGAGTCAAAGATAAAGCCAAAAATAATGAAGAATATTATTTCAATTGCAACTGATCAAAACCAGGGACAACTACTGCCATTATATACTTGCAAACTTGATAGAATAAAAGGCCTTGTTTCAGTGGATATTTTTGATGGCCATTAAGACTGAAACTCAAATGGAAATCATCATTATTTACTGACTGCAATCCCCAGTGATTTGCCAGGTAAAACAAACACTTTATAAGGAACAGACCAAAATAGGATAAAAATAAATGGAGACTTTCTAAAAAATCAGGGATAGTTCAGAGCATATCTCCCCCCATTACCATATGACCATCAATTACACACATTTTGTATAATGCTGACTTTATACTTCAGGTGTTTGTATCAAATAAATGAATAAATACATAACTGACATGCAGGGATTTATCATTTCAGTTCACTGTTGCAGAATATAGTGTACAAGAATTCCCCCACCCACACAAATGCACACATGCACACATTTTGTATATCGCACATACGTATACACTTACATACAATCATATACGTATGCAGCCCCACTTAAATGAAGTGCTTACCTCCCCTAGTGATGCTGGCAGTAGTAGTGGCAGGCAGAGTGCCAAAGAATAATATATTTATTAAAAAAAAAACTTCCTCTCATGCTTGTTACTCAACTCCCTTTGCTTCCAGACAGGCTGTCTCAGCCACCTGAAACAGCCTGAGCCAATAAGAAGCTCTCTTTGTTGCTTACTGCTGCAGCCCAGAAAGGCACTATAAGTGACATTTTGAACATCCTTGAGAGGTCTGCTGAGAATAAATTTGGCAAATAAATTAAGACACTCTAGTTTTTTTTGCTTTGGAGTTCATTGGAATTGTACATGAGTGGTAATCCAAGGAGCTCCAAAGCAAAACAAACAGTCAGAAAGCCGATTATTATTTTTAATTTGAAAATAATAGTCAGATTTTTAAATTTAGCACACATTCATCTTTTTCTTTTCATCTGAGGTCTGCAGCACAGCAGCCAGTACCACGAGCCACCATAGGTACTTGGATGATAAACATCACACTGCCACCAACAGTGAGCTTGTGATGTGCATTCTTATCAGCACATGTTTTGTATGGCTTTGTGGTATACAACCACTGCAATACACAATGCCAGAAATATATATTTTATTCAACTGCTCTTAGTGTAACTGTCTTAGTTGCTCTTTTGCGTGCTGTTATCTGTTCAGTCGCTCCTACTCTGCACTTATTACTGCTTGTTAGTAGTCTTCTAATTTACTGCCTTCTGCACTTGTTTTTTAGTCATTTGTTAATTTAATTGCATTTATTTGAACTGTATTTGCATTAGTGTTGCTACACACTCAGGTGTGCTGGCCTGCACTACAATTTGAATTGTATTTACTGCTGTTTTAGCTGCTTTTCTGTAACAAAAAAAAAAATCTAAGCTTGTTTCCTACCTTTCCTGTAACTAGTCAAGTCCAGATCCAGACAAGCCTTTCCGTGTTGGAGGGAAGCATTCTAGCTTATCAGTGAGAGTGGTAAGCATCAGATAGCCTATCTACCATAAGAGGAGGGGTCCCTGGCCCAGAAATTGTAGCTATTGGCTGTTTGAGCAGTTGTTTTCCATCTCTTTCAATTTTCTCATTTGAAAGCTGCACTTGTGCCTGTTTCCTGCCTTTCCTATAACTAGCCTAGTTACAGAGTTGCTGTATCCAGGATTGTTAGTAAGCTTCTGAGCCCCCCAAGCCTTTCTGTGTTGGAGGGAAGCCTTCTAGCTTATCAGTGGGAGTGGTAAGTACTAGGTAGCCTATCCTCCATGGGAAGAGTGAGATTTGGCCCAGAAATTGCAATTTATTTGGCTGTTTGGGCAGTTTTCCATCTCTTTCAACTTTTGGCTTAAAAGCCTACGTTTGTACTTGTTCCCCACCTTTCCTGCAACTAGTCTAGTCCAGGTACAGATTTGCTGTATCCAGGACTCTTTGTAAGCTTCTGAGCCCCCCAAGTCTTTCTGTGTTGGAGGGAAGCTTTCTAGCTTATCAGTGAGAGTGGTGAGCATTAGGTAGCCTATCTACCACAAGAGGAGTGGTTCATGGCCCAGAAATTGTAGCTATTTTCCATTTGGGCAGTTTTTTTTTCCATCTCTTTCAACATTCTGGTTTAAAAGCCACACTTGCACTTGTTTCCCATCTTTCCTGTAACTGGCCTAGTCCAGATACAGAGTTGCTGTATCCAGGACTGTTGGTAAGCTTCTGAGCCCCACAAGCCTTTCTGTGTTGGAAGAAAGCCTTCTAGCTTATCAGTGGGAGTGGTAAGCACTAGGTAGCCTGTCTACCATGAGAGGAGAGGTTCTTGGCCCAGAAATTGTAGTTTATTGACCATTTGGACAGTCTGTCCATCTCTTTCAACTTTCTGGTTTAAAAGACCACATCTACACTTGTTTCCCATCTTTCCTGTAACTAACCTACTGGGTAGCACTAGAAAGCCTTAAACTGATACAAGCCTTATAGCCTAGAAGAGAGACTTTGGAGTGATTAAGTATCAGTTTTCTGTACTTTCTTGCTGTACATACTGTTTTCTGCCTAAACGCAGATTTTCCAGTGTTTACTGTGATTTAAAAGCTTGTTTTTTTTCACATATTGTACTTATTTGACTGCCTGCATTTTTAAAAAGTTGTTTTTTGTTTAAATAATTTGTTTAATTGTTGTAGGCTGCACACTAAAGTGTGATAGCCTTTCCTGATTGTGTTTTAAGTGTATTTTTTACTGTTTTTGCCTTATCTTTTCAAAAAAACAAAAAAACAAAAAAATGTCCTTGTTTCCTGCTTTTCTAAACTAGTATAGTCCAGTTTTCAGGCTAGTGCTGAATTTAGGGCTGTGATACTAGTTTCTGAGTTGCCCATACCTTACTTGAATAGAAGGAAGTGTCTCTAATCCTGTGAGAGAGGGGAGCTTTGAACAACCTATCTGTCCCTGGAGGAGTGGTTCCAGCTCAGAAGTTAGTAGTTTATTGGCCATTTTGAGCTAATTTCTATCTCTTTCATTTCCCTACTATAAAAACCACGTTTGCACGGTTTTGTGCACCGGTAAATTATTCCCAGCTCCACTAAGTCTCCTCTTCAGTATTCCCCTTGAAACTAGTCTAACTCTCTACCTAAGCACTCAAAAAGCATCTTACAGCCCAGCACTTGCTCAGACCTAATAGCAAGCACTAATATACCCTGACACTGATCGCCCAGCAGGGCAAGGCTCTTTATTCACCCCTCACCAACCAAATGACTA
This sequence comes from Protopterus annectens, assembly GCF_019279795.1. Classification (NCBI taxonomy): domain Eukaryota; kingdom Metazoa; phylum Chordata; order Ceratodontiformes; family Protopteridae; genus Protopterus; species Protopterus annectens. Next base: position 1,282,460,247 of record NC_056732.1, on the reverse strand, counting down.
AGCAGCTCACCCTACTATTCAGGCATGACCAAAGGGCAACTTCAGGTGCACTCTCCAGTCCAGCTGGTGAATCTGGGTATCCTGAGGCAATGTTACAACTGCTTTATGTACACAGACAATTCTCTCCTCCTACCAAAAAAACACTAACATATGCAAGAGATGCAGTTATACAGCCAAACTGGAAGCTAAGCTGTCTCCACCCAAGACTGGAACAGACAGTCAAGAGGAGAAGGTTAACACTTGCACCATACCTCCAGCCGCACACAGACCTACTAAAACAGCACTGGCAAAAAAATACACATAAATACACAAAATCATACTCAGAGGCTTTAAATAAAAACCTGCAAAAGCACCAGAGACCTCCAAAGCAGACACCCAAACAACCTGCACTTCCCATCACAAACCAGACAACACATAAAACACAAAATCAGTGTGCTGCATAATCACAGCCCTTAAGGCTATAGAGTCACCTAATACACTAGTAATAGGTGACTCTATAGTCAGGCACACTGACATCCCACTCACTAGGCTGGACAAGCAGAAGGTTACTGTTAGCTGCTTGTCGGGAGCCAAAATCCGCCACATAGCACAAACACTCAGGTCATTCCAGAACAAGTACAAATATGACTCTGTCATTGTTCATGTTGGTGTGAATGACCTGAGACGTACCTCCCTGGACTACATGAAAAGAGACATGGAAGAGCTCTCTGATCATGCAGCCCAGGCTGGCATGACCCTGACCCTGAGTAGCATCCTGCCCTCACCAAGAATGATACCTCAGTATAAAGAAAAAATGATCAATTTCAACAATTGGCTAAGCTTCTGGTGTCATTCAAAGGGGATCCAGTGTCTGTCAGCCTAGGACGACATGCTTGACAAGCCATGTTGCTTTGCAAGAGACGGCTTGCACCTGTCACCCCTAGGCTTTCAAATACTGGCCAAGGCTCTTGCTGCCCCCATAGTGCCTTTTGTAGGCAAGGCTCAAAAGTCAAACCCACCTCTGTAAACAGCACAATTAACAAAAAATCGAGGGTTATGCTACTCAACACCAGGAGTTTAAATCTAAAAATGCACGCGCTTGAAGCACTCCTCAGTATGGAGAATGTTGACATCTGTGCAGTAACTGAAACCTGGTTCAAGGCTCCAGAGAGCACCCCAGCACTACCGGGCTACAACTCATACCACACGTTTTGGCCACAGAATGCAGACCGAAACACAAAAGGAGGGGGTGTATCCATATTCATCAAGGATACCTACACCTCCAGGTTAGTGGCACAGCATGATACCCCTGAGATCATCCATGTGCAACTAACATTGGGCAAATCTGCGATGCAAATTGTGGCCTGCTACAGATCACCCTCCGTGACCCAGGATTACCACTCTACCTTTCTGGAGACACTGGAAAACATGAAGGTCTAACTGAACACCCTGATATTGGGTGATTTCAATTACACTACCATTCACTGAGAAAACTACTTGAGTACAAATTCCCAGGCCCAGCGCTTCCTGGAATTCATCAACTCAAATGCCCTGGATCAGCTGGTAAACTCCCCTACCAGAGCTAAAAACATATTGGACCTGGTCATCACCAACACGGGCAACAGGTGTTCCACACCGGAGGTCAACCCGTCACTGGTTAGATCAGACCATAAACTAATCACTCTGGATGTCCACACCCCACCACCACCCCCAACTAAGGAAACCACAGCAAAAAACTTTTCTAAAGCTAACTTCACCTTACTTAAGGCAGAGGTGGTAAGTTTCACAGCTGCCACGATAAATAATAATGCTGCCCAAGATGCAGAAATCTTTACAAATGCACTCTATGAGCACCTACAAGGATGCAAGTATCGTGCCATCCCTAGCAAAACCAAGACTCACTCCTCTAAGAGAAGGAAACCAGTTTGGTGGACCCCTGCAATAAACAGGCTATACAACAGAAGGAGGAAACTAGTTCAGAAAAAAAAGCAAATCCCAAGAAGGAAAGACATCCCTGATCAGTATCAGTAAGAAATTAAGGTCCCTCATGAAATCATCCAAGGCTAACTTTGAAAGAAAAATAGCCAAGGATTCAAAAGATAACCACAAAGCCTTCTTTAGCTATGTTAAGAATCTAAGTGGCAACTCACAGATATGCACTGAACTAGTGCAAAATAGCACAAAATATACTGAACCTACTGATATTACCAACATCCTGGCAGATAGATTCAGTGCAAACTTCACCCCCCCTCTCACCTCCAAAAGGGCCCACAACAATACCAGAAAAGTGTAGTGTCCCAAAAATCACAGACGCACAGGTGAAAACAGCCCTTTCAAAAGCCAAAAACACTGCATCAATGGGACCAGATGGTGTCACAGGCTGCGTCTTGCACGAATTACAGAACGAACTAACCCCCCACCTAAACACGCTGTTCAGCCTCAGCCGCTCCACAGGCTACGTGCCCATAAAATGGTGCACAGCAATGGTTATTCCTCTCCACAAAGGAGGGACCACAACTGACCCTGGTAACTATTGCCCCATAAGCCTGACTAGCCTGGTCTGCAAGGCTATGGAGCACATCATCATGGAACTCATTAACAAAGACATTGGGAACCTCCAAACACTTGACTCGACCCAGTTTGGCTTTGCTAAGGGCAGATCATGCCTACTAAACCTTGTTGACTTCTTCAAGACAGTCACCAAGGCCATAGACGAGAGAAAGGTGGTTCACACAGCCTACCTTGACCTCACCAAGGCTTTTGACACCATTCCTCACTCGGGTATTACAGAAAAACTCACCAGCCTGAACATAAACCCCTACGTCACGAGATGAGTTGCCAACTGTCTTACAGACAGAACTTACACTGTAAGAATAGCGGGCTCCAGGTCCGACTCTAAACCAGTCACAAGTGGTGTCCCACAAGGCTCAGTCCTGGGACCCCTACTGTTTGGCATATACTTCTCAGAAGTACAGGCAAACACAGGAGGGCTATGGCTAACCAAGTTCGCCGATGACTGCAAACTGGGCGCCATAACTGACTCTTCAGCTGACATGGACATCCTCCAAAAGGGCCTTACTGAGATGGACACCTGGTGTCAAAGTCATGGCCTCAAGCTAAATGACAAAAAATGCATAGTCATCCCATTTGGGAAAAACAAAACACCCACGAATTACCACATAGGTGGCAGCCCCCTTAATACAGAAGAGATAATAAGAGATCTGGGGACCCAGGTAGATAGTAATCTCTCCTTTGACAATCATATTGCCAAAGTAGTTAGGAAATCCTTCTATGTGGCCCATCTAATTACTAAAGGGTTCCCATCTAGAAATAAAGAGGTTATAGTGCCCCTCTACTCATCACTCATTAGACCCATCATAGAGTACAATGCCCCATTTGGGATGTACCACACAAGACACTTCCAATAGCTGGAAAGACCACAAAAGTACCTTACCAAGAGGATTACTGGCCTCAAACATATGTCTCATGCAGCCCGACTGAAAAAACTCTGGCTGTACTCAGTGGCATATCGCTTACTCAGAGGTGATCTCTGCCTGACTTACAAAGCCATGTCCAACTCAGAATTGATGGACATGCTTCACCTAAAGAAGTCCAAGTCACTGCGAGCCATGCGCTCTAGTGAGCTAAACCTCACCACAATAATAAATAGAACATGCTGGAGGGATAGATTGATGTCACAGAGACTCCCCATGCTTTGGAACACAGTTCCAAATTACATCAGGCAGAGCACTTCACTAACACTCTTCACGAGATACCTTGACGAGTGGATGGGTAACAGAAAATACACCCCTGGGATCACTTCATTGGCTCTGCTTGACAGAGGATCAGTTAATTAATCAATGGGGCCATGAAAACCGACACACTCTGATTAGGCTTATAAATGCCCTGAGGCAGATTGCCTGTACCTACCTGTGAACCTGTGAACCTATAAGAAACTTGCATCTTTACTGTTATGAAAATTTCTGAGCACCATGTATTGTTGTGCTCACATCTAAGGATCGTGATATTTTATGCCATGCAGTATTGTATGTGCAAAGCAGTCATTCATGCAAATCAGACCAGTGATTGCTGGCCAGCAGAGCAAGCTGAACAAACTAAGGCCCCAAGAAAGCAACAAAAGTGCACTATTTGTCTGATCCACCAACACAATCACCTTTAGCAACCGCATGTCAGTCTGTGAGTCAGATGTAACATGAAGCATGAGCCATTCATGCAGGAAACACAAAGACACCAAATGCCAACTGATGTGAAATGAGTATGTACTGAACTGCATGTATGTGCCAAAGGCCACTTTCCCAGCTGTCTATGCAGCATTACCTTGTATAAGTGTTCTATTTAGACTGTACATTTGTAATAAACATTTTCAATAGGCAGAAAAATACAGTCCTTCTCTAAGTATTATGTCACACAGTTGTAACAAAGGTAAATTAAAAATATAGTGAGCACTTGGCAATCTATGTGGTTTACAGTAAACAACCCACCGTTTCAATAACGTGGAAGAAAGTGACGTTTTCTGATATGCAGGCAATCAATGCGTCTGGTGCAGAACATCAAGCTTACCTGTCATTCAAAGCAATGGTAGACGAAAAGTCATTGATAGATTTTTAGTTGAATCAGGACTCAGGTGGGAAAAACAGAGTATGGAATTCAAACTCTGTACTTGGTGCAAGAGATGACATGACTCAAGCAACTGACTTTATGGCTATTTAGAAAATTATAGTCACGTGATATTTCAGAACAATATAGTCTGAGACTACTTTAAGTGAGCCATATTGTGTGTCCTGCACTGTGGCATTAAAATCTGGAGGCAAAGCCATCTCTCTTCCTGTTAGTGCCACACAGCATACATGTGTACTAATGCTTTCTGAACATCAGAGCAATGCAGTTTGCATGGCTTACAATGTGCTGCCACTTTTATAATCACATATTAACCAATCATAACCAAAAGCTACAACACTGTACACATACAGAGTTACTCCATTTGTAAACTGAGCTATGGAAAACAACACAACTGGAGTAGTAGCAAGTGATATCACATTCCTAACCATAATGGCCTGGTGATGTGTTTTCAGCTGTAAACATTCATTACATATGGACTTCCTTTGCATGACTGTTTCTTTCATGCCCTCTGCAATACACAGTGCATGAACAGAATCATGTCCTTACTTTAAAGTAGACTTATGAGCAATAAGCATGACTGTGCTCACTAATTATGAATCTAGAATTTTTATACGTGCAATGTTGAACTTGGAAAGCTGATGTTATGTGTTCAACAGACCTGGAACTGCTGGTCAGGGCAGTAAAGTGAGCATACTTAGGATGACAAGACAAAATAAATGCACTATTTGTCTACTTCATTCACATATTCATCTTTAGTAACCACAATTCAGTCTGTGAGCCAGAAGTTACATGAAGTGTAGGCCATTCATGCATGCAAAACACCGACACCAAAAGTGGACTGATGTGAAAAGGACTTGCACCCAGGTGCATGTCCATGTGAGTGGCACAGCAGTGCTTCCCTTAATATTCCCTCACAGAGGTATAGAAGAATGCTACCATTATTACTTACTAATAACTGTATGCTTTACATTAAATAGCACACTATTCACTCACACAGCTGGAGTAATGTTTTCCTGCTGTGAAGACAAACTATGTTGTTTAGTGCAGGATATACAACTCAACCATGTTTATCCCTTTGTATTGCTCCAGCTAAATATAGCATAGTACCAGCTGCTGCTCAGTGCAGGACAGGCAACTCAACCAAACATCTTTCAGGACAATAACATAGGTAAAGGCATGGACAGATTTTTTTCCTTGGATCATGCTACTCCAGTGAAAAACAGATTGAGAAAACCAATCTCTGTATGGGCTGGTGTAAGAAATGTGACTCAAACAATTGTATCTCTAGGTACCATTTATGTAACTGGCCGTTGCAGGGCACATAGGTTAAGGAACTGAATAATGATGCACAGATACCCAATGCAGGAGCTTGTATAGGCTGCTGCAGGTCATCTGACATAACCTGCAATTTTTTTTGGCACACAACACTTCACAGTTTGTCTGATGGCAAAAAACACTAAGGAAGGGTGGTATCAATGATGCACTTGGGATGGTGTGACCATGGTACTCTACAAAGTATTTCACACAAAGCTGTACCTTTACATCTATGCATAGATACTGTGGCTCTGTTCATATACCTTTAACTGCTCAGTTCAAACACCACCATTTCTTAAGTCTTGTGGTGTTAATATGCTCCAGGACCAAATCTGTTGGTTGGCTCTTGGGTGAATGTGTGCTGCCGTAGTAGTATTTGACTGACAACGACAGTTCTTGTTTGACTTTTGTAACCATTAATGATCAATGTTTTCCTGAACATCTATTGCCTTGTAGGTATCGCTCACCCATTGCATGGGTTTTACTTTCACGAAGCAAAGAGAATGCTTTCACTACTGCCACACTCTACAGGAATACAACATGTATATCCACCACATTTTGGCCTCTCACACTGATTCATACATTTATAGGTAAGTACTAAGCAACCTGCCCTTGTAGGCCATTTTAAGTCTAGCCAATTTCCCGTACAAAGGTAAGAATCTAACTCAGTACCTTTAGTACTTAAGGTAAATAACTTAACCATTATTCCAACCCCCATAGGATGCTGTGTCTGCAGCTGGTCTGCTATGCCCATCCAATTCATGTACATGTTGCACTTTAGTACACCTGCATGATATGCAGTGTTAATTGTGTGGTCATTTTGGCAGTATCACATAACATCCTGTTCTTAGAGGAGGAGCATGCATTTAAAGCCAGCAGACAGTAAGCAGGATAGTAATGATCCCTATAAGAATGCATTCAATATACTGCATCTGGGTACCTGGCTAAAATGCAATGCTATAAATGGGAAGAGGGTTCAAATAGTTGCACGAGAAAAGTAACAAAAAATTATATTAACAAAAATGGATGCACTTGGCACCCACTCAACATATCAGTGCTCTTTGTGAAGCAATGTTGCACAATACTGCAACAAATAATATAAAAATAACAAGAAAAATAAATTGATACATGACTCCTGACTCATGCAAACTTTCTTAGCCACTGAAACAATGTGTTTTAAGAAATATGCAGAGCCACAAACTGTCTTTGTACAAAATCCTAGATGAACTCCTTAAACTATAGCAAGTAGCAGGGAGGCACAAAGACTATCCAGCAAATTAAAAACAGAAAGTCCTAACCAGCTCAGAGGAATACATAGTTATGTCCCTAATGTACTGGAATTGATTAGTAACCTAGGCACTAGTGATTTAGATTGGGAAGAATTGGACTTTCTGGTGAAGGCTGGCTCTCCACGCTGTGTAGGAAAGTGCTGAAAGTATCTGTCACAGGCTTGCATTTAGGATAGGGTCCAAAATGCAGTCCTGCAGGAGATCTGTAGAACAGTGCAGCACCACCAAGGATTATAAAGCAATTCATCTGAGAATCATAGGTGAGTGAAAGCATGCACCTGCAATGGGTCGGAACAGTAAGCATTGCACTCATCTATCATACCAAACATAATGTCATTGTTGGAGAATTCAATCAAAATCTCCTAGCTTAACATTCACTATCCATAGAGTTTGCCTGACCTCTCTCTCACAGGGTCTTTGGGTACCAGAGCATGGGAGGACACATGAATCAACTAAGGATGGAGGCTAGAATTTTGCAAGAGAACTGGGAAAAAATTGTTATAAAATATAAAGGTAGGAAGCCCTGTGGTTTTGTTTAAGGGACTGATATGATGGCATATGTGTGCTAGTGGCATAATGCACTGTTATTTTTCTTTCCAATTATTTGCCACCACTGCATGTCAACTATTGCACCTTCTCCATCAGCCCATTTCTACATCTCACTGACCCTGAGTGAGATCATACTGAGAGAGGTCATCATCCAGGCAGCAATCTTGACATTTACGTTTTTTTTTTCTCTCTGACCTACTGTGTGTTCCTTGGCAAGATACCATGGGTAGGGAATGTGCAATGGGCTGCTCACAGAGGGTCTCCCTTCATTTTTTCATGTAGTACTTCCTCCAAGCAGTCATGTTCCTCCCCCTTTGGCATGAGCAGTGCTCTGTTCAGTCTCCACCAGGGAGATCACACCACCTAACACCATCCTGTGTGCTTCTGAATTCATAAAAACCCAGAGTATCCCCCCAGGACAGGCAAGCAAGCCACATCCTTTCACCCCTCTCCATAAATATAAATTATAACTTGCTTAATTACATACTTAAATGAAAGTATTTGAAGTGTTCCTAAAAGACAATAATAAACCCTGTCATAAATGACTTAATGGAGACAACTAAACAGAAGCAAACTTAGCCCAACAGGGAAAAAAACATTTGCTACAGTCCACAGGCAACAGCCTCAAAAGTTGCAATGAATATTTTGACACACCATCTAATAATTCTTAACTAAGTGCCAAATTTTTATGAGTGGAACTACAGGATTCCAGATTCAGACAATCTGCCATAACATGTTTGTTCCAGTGATTACAGAAGTGTGACTAAAACCATGTATGAAAGGGAGCATTTCATCCCAGGCTATTAATGCTGTTAAATGGACTAAATGGGGAACAGAGCAGAAGACACTTTCTTACGTTTCCTATCATTGAAGCAAACTCCAAGCAGAGTTGTCAGAAAATGTATATTAACTTGCTGATAACTGCTTACAGCTTTTGGGATGTTTTGTTTGCTTTAGTCAATTACTGATAAGCTGTTAACAGTCATTGTAGCGATGTTGCCTATTTAGTACAACAGTGTTTTATTGCTATTTTTTGTGACAATATTTTGCTCCCCAGTTCAAATTAGTATTAGGAAATGTATTACATGTTTGGCCATTGTTTTATTTGGATTTAAACTGTATCATACTGTTTTGAGCCGTCACTTTGTGAAGTGCTTAGGTAAAAAGCACTATAAGGAATGTGAGTTTTGCACACAGGTGCAATAAACAGATCTGTAGTTTCTCTATAGCTGAAAGAAGACAAAACTCACTTAGTCCTCTATCTCACCCTTGTCCTTGACTAAGAAAGGCACTTATTATGAGGTACTCCTTGTCGATTTCTTCAGTATGCTTCAACAGTATGACTCTTATCCTTGTATACTGACCTACAAGTAGTGATATGATCACAATTAGTGCTCATATGTTAAATGATACCAACTAAGGTACTCAGTCACGTCTCAGAATCTATTGCTCTAGCCTCTAACAATATTTTTAGTTTGTTTGTGTCTTTCGGCTTTTCCCGGTTAGGGGTCGCCACAGCGGAACTCCGGTCCGCTAATGATTGGCAGTAGAATTTTTACGTGCTGGCTTGCCGGGCCTAACACACAACCTTCAAGGAAGAAACACCCATCCATGCATGTCGCCACACAGAAGATGCTCTAACTGAGAATCAAACAGGCAACGTCTAACTGTGAGGCGACAACGCTACCGCAGCACCACCACCGCACCATCTGAAAGTGTAAACCACATATAAACACCCAATCTCTTCTTCTAAAATATAAATAAAGGAGGCCCAAAGAATAAAACACATCTCTTTGGAATTATAGGCTTAGAATTCAACTCAGCTAGCCAGTCTTGTTTAATTAGATCAGTTGACGATATTAGCTGGTCATTACTATATCACGCTAGCTCAACTGACTATGCAGCAAGAATTTTCACCAGCATTCTCACAAGCTTGTTTGATAAGTATGCCAGTTTTCTCAAGATTTAATAGGATTAACAGTAATAAGGTACTCTAGCTCAACAACATATTAGGGAACATATGAGTAAAAGTTCGACTTTTTTCCGGTTAGGGTTTGCCACAGTGGAACTCCGGTCTGCTAATGACTGGCAGTGGATTTTTATGGTGCCAAGTTGCTCACCCTTCAAGGAAGGCACACCCATTCACGCTCACACCTACCTGCATGTCTTTAATGTCACTCGACTGCAGGGAGGACATGTAGACTCCACAAAGAAGGTGCTCTAGCCGAGAATCGAACGGGAGAACCTCTTGCTGTGAGGCGAGAATGCTAACCGCTGCACCACCGTGGCCTACTATTAGGGAAGCATATGAGTAATATGAGTTATAGATACTCAGCTTAGGTAAAAACCTACAGCTACTAAATTATAGAAAACACATATTGGTAGGTCCTCAGTCAAGATTACCCACAAATTAGACTTACAAAGCATAGTTATTGCAAAAACTTCAAAACAATCTCAAAGTGGCCCATCTAAATTCCAGAAAGTCATAAATGATGTGATTGGGAAAAAACAGAATTTTAAACCCCTTCTCCACAACAAACAACATCCGGGTATTTGGAGTGATGTCTAGCTGGGTTAGTAAAACAGATCAAGGATGGAAGATTAGCCATATATCTAGTGTAAACAAGTGTCATTGGTGGGTATGATTATAAATCTGAGGAAAAATGCAGAGTCTGAAAACATTACATCAGCTGAAAAGAAAGAGAAGTAGAATTAACATTTTTTCCTCCATCACACAAAGAGCTAATGAGAGAGAACTTATTGAGAGAAATACTACAAATAAGATCAATAAAGTGTAAAGTGTAAAGACTTTGGATAGTGATAAAATAGTAGGAAAGGATGGAGAAAGCTTGCTCTGTAAAATATAAACTAAAGCTTTAACTATTACTATAAAATATCCCAGAAAGAAAGCAAAGTCTCAGCAGGAAAAGTGAGCAGAAAGTGTAAATAAGTGATGGTCGTTCTACAGATGATATACTCCTGAGATATGCAAGGGCTTACTCAGTCAATAACACCAGAAAGAGCAGGCACCACTGGAACAAGGATAAAAATTTATTTTTGCGCGCTTTCGTCACAAATTACAGTTGACTTCTTCAGAAAAAACTGAGTATCACCCCTCAAGATCTTAAATACTCATTACAAAGGCATCATTAACAGATGTGTGTTAAACACCAAATACATTTAAAGATACAAACTCCCTTTCTCATACATACAAAATTAAAAATCCTATTGCACTACTTGTAATATCTAATGATGTTAAATACTTCAATCTAAGATGTTAACATGAGTTATATAAAATAGTCTTGTGTTAATAATGTAATAATATAATAATAAAAGTTAGAAAATTACATAAAAAATTAGCTTTTAGTTTCACAAAACTAGTCAATGACACCATCTCATTCAGTCCTGGATTACCGTTGGCATTAACCCTCAATTGCCATAACAGTTCTTTATATTCAAGTAAATATTCTACAGGACCTCCTGTCTCATCCACCATAAGTTGTTCAAGAACTGTGAATTTAAAATTGTGACCTGGGTAGGTATTGACATGCTTAGCCAGTGAATTTTTTAAGTTCACTTTCCTAATGTCATATAGATGCTGGTAAATACATGTTCAAAAGGCATTCTTAGTTTTGCCTATGTAAAAACAGGCACACGTCTGACAAATAACAGCATATATGACATTCTTACTACTACAATTGTACTTATGTAGTAGTTTCACCCATCCATAACCTTTAAGGAATATGCTATCACCTTCCAGGATGTATTTACACTGAATACACTGTCTACATTTAGACATTCTCCCTTGTTCTCCTAAGGTATTACCACCTTTTTTCCTCTCTAAGATGTTTTTAACACTGGTGTCCTTTCTATACACAACCACTGGGGCAGCACCAATTCTCCCTCTCAAATCTGGGTTCCCTAGCAAAATAAACCAGTTCTTGAAAACAATGTCCCGAGTCAGTGGGAACTGGGATGTATAAGTTAATATGAGAACGTGGTAGAAACTACCAGAAGATGAATTACTGTTCTCCAATGGAGCACACAATCTGAAGATGTCAATCCCTAACAACGGATAGAAGTGGCCCTCTAGTCTCTTCTTGGTCACTTCATCAAGTAAGGATGTCACAAAATGCTCTGGATAACCTCTTTGTACCAACATACTCAATAAAACATCCCTTTTTATATAGAAATCTTCGATCTTACTAATCATGTGAGCCAATCTCACTCCCTGACCTTTAACAAGGGAGCATTTTTGATGGACTAGGTGCCCGCTCTCATAATGAAGAATGGAGTTTGAGTAGGTTGGTTTACGATAAATGGTAGAGCAAAATTGTGCAGTGGCATAATCTTTGCTAATCCTAATGTCCAAATAGTTAATGGAGTCTGGATGCATCTCCATAGTAAATTCCAGAAAGGTGGTGCTGGAATTGAGGAACAGTAAAAGGTCATGCAACTGGTCTTGGTTGCCATTCCATAAAATCAGGATGTCATCAAGATAACGTCCATAAAACTTACAAAATGACATCCCTACAGATGGAAAAACCCTGGAAAGTTCCCACTGGGTCAAGACTATGTTTGCAAAAACTGGTGCACAGGCTGCACCCATAGCAACCCCTGTGCTCTGTTTAAACAATTGGCCCTCATAAATTACAAAACTATTCTCCAATACAAGTTCCATCAATGTTCTTAAGGTCAAAATTTTAGTATGCGAAAACTTGGTGTTCTGGCATAGAAAGTCATAAAACATCTACGTCGTCATCATGAGGAATTACATTGAATAAGTCCTTCACATCTATTGTTGTAAAAATAATATCACTGCCAAAATATTCCTGTTTTATTTTTTTAAGACAATCCCAGGAATCCTTGATAATGTGTGAAAAAGGACTTAGGCAATTCTTTAACTGTAAGTCTAAGAATTTTGCAATTTAAAGGGTCTTGGATCCTTTTGCATCCACTATAGGTCTTAATGGTGGATGCCGGATGTTCTTATGGATCTTGAGGATCCAGAAAATAGTGGAGATCCTCGGGTGTTTTTGTGTGCAATAATTGATTTCTGCTTCTGAAATTTGATTGTTCAGAAGTAAATCCAATAAAACCATATCCACGTGCCTATATGCGATGTTTAACTCATTCCAGGAGACCTGCTGATACCCGTCCCCCAATAAATGACATAACATACTATCAGTGTATATTTCCTGGTCCATAACCACTAATCCTCCTCCCTTATCTGGTTTCATAACCCAGATTGTTTTGCTGTTTGAAATGCTATTAAGTAGGGATATTTCTTCATGTGTTAAATTAAGAGGTGTGGTAAAAGAATTCTTCTTGGAAAAGTTTCTGATATCATTCAAGCATATTCTTTGAAAAAGTTGAATGGTTGGGTGTAAAGGGGGATTTTCTGTACTGACCTTCCTACATACCACACCTAGGTTATTTACTTGCTTACCTTCCCCCATGGTCATACTGAAGTTCATCTTCCTGGTATATAACATTATATCTAGTAGTGTATTTTCTAAGTTGAATTTCCTCAAGGGTACAAAATTAAGCCCCCTTTGAAAGAGGTTTGCCCATTCCTTAGTTACTAATGTGCTGCTCAAATTATACATTTTAAAGTCACAGTGGTCATTTTCTATTATTTCCAGTTCACCATTCACTATGTCAGGTACCTGGTTGAAATTCAGTGCCAATTCTCCCATCTCCCCCTTCCTCTTCCTCCCCCTTGTTGATTCTGTGGGGGATAGGCATGTTGTTCCCCCGATAAGTCAAGTTTGAAGGTCTCCTGAACTGACGGTTCTGCTGCCGAATTCTCTCTTACCTTCTCAGGGATGGTTCTAAAGGGATGGGACCGGGGTTGTTGTCACCATGATAGTCTATTTCGGCCATCCTCTCATCAATACATACATCACTGTTACTAGTAGATTTAATGGCAACATTATTAGCTTGAGCATTAACATTTAAAGGGTACGCTAAACCACTATCATATTCTTTAGTGTCCCTTGCTAATTTCTTATTCTTTTTATATTTGATTTTATTAATAATTTTGTCAATATTCACATAGATGGTATTATACTCATTAAATTATCTGGAAAATTCACATCATTTTTAATACAAACATCTAATTTATTCACAGCATCCTGCAAAATAAGAAACTTTTTTTTGTTGTCTTTAACAAGCAACTGTAACAGTTCACATCCCTGGCGATTAAATAAAGCAACCAAGTCTTTATGAAGGTCGTTATTAAAGGTTAAGCCATTAGGAAAATGCCAGTATCTTAAACCTTTAGGCACTTGTTCGCGCCTAAGACATTCTCTCAAGTACTGATTTTCAACTTGTAACTTTTTCAGCTCGAGACATTCCTTTTCTAAATTATTTAACATAATGTCAACAGTACCTTGTGTATTTGAAAGGTTCACATTATGAGCAAACCCCACACTGTCCTTGTTAATCCATTCCAATAAATTCAATGCTTTTGTTAAATCAGAATGAAAACTAGCGTTCTGCTGTGTCTTTGTCCTCTGTTGTTGTAATCCAAAACAAACAGAAGTGCTTGGTTGTGTAATAGTGAAATCACCTGTAGTACTGGTGCTTTCTCGCCGGTTGGGGCTACCTTGCCCTAAAGGAATAGTAGAAAGGGAGTCCTGTGTGCCATTGTTGCAAACAGGTTTGAACTGAACATTGTCATTGACCAGTAAATTGATTTTATGACCCAAACCCAAAATATGGGTATTAAAAGAGCCAATAAGATCAGTCAGCTTGTTGATAGCTGTAGTGAGTTCATCATGCATGCCCCTGGTGCCCTCTCCGCTCTGCATGGAAGAATCCACACTGAAAACCAACCGAAGCTGAACTAAACTGAGAATCCACAAAGCGAGCTGACACCACTGGAACAAGGATAAAAATTTATTTTTGAGTGCTTTCGTCACAAATTACAGTTGACTTCTTCAGAAAAAACAGAGTGTCACCCCTCAACTCCTTATATACTCATTACAAAGGCATAATTAACAGATGTGTGTTAAACACCAAATAAATTTAAAGATACAAACTCCCTTTCTCATACATACAAAATTAAAAATCCTGTTGCACTACTTGTAATATCTAATGATATTAAATACTTCAATCTAAGATGTTAACATGAGTTATATAAAATAGTATTGCATTAATAATGTCATAATATAATAATAAAAGTTAAAAAATTACATAAAAAATTAGCTTTTAATTTCTAGTTTTTAGTGGACCAAGAAAGATAAACTGATAGTATGTTATGTCATTTATTGGGGGACGGGTATCAGCAGGTCTCCCGGAATGAGTTAAACGTGGATATGGTTTTAATGGATTTACTTCTGAACAATCAAATTTCAGAAGCAGAATTCAATTATTGCACACAAAAACACCCGAGGATCCCCACTATTTTTAGTATCCCCAAGATCCATAAGAACATCCGGCATCCACCATTAAGACCTATAGTGGATGCAAAAGGATCCAATACCCTTTCAATTGCAAAATTCTTAGACTTACAGTTAAAGAATTGTCTAAGTTCTTTTTCACATATTATCAAGGATTCCTGGGATTGTCTTGAAAAAATAAAACAGGAATATTTTGGCAGTGATATTATTTTTACAACAAGAGATGTGAAGGACTTATTCAATGTAATTTCTCATGATGACGGCGTAGATATGTTTTATGACTTTCTATGTCAGAACACCAAGTTTTCGCATACTAAAATTTTGACCTTAAGAACATTGATGGAACTTGTATTGGAGAATAGTTTTGTAATTTATGAGGGCCAATTGTTTAAACAGAACACAGGGGTTGCTATGGGTGCAGCCTGTGCACCAGTTTTTGCAAACATAGTCTTGACCCAGTGGGAACTTTCCATTTTTCCATCTGTAGGGATGTCATTTTGTAAGTCTTATGGACGTTATTGTGATGACATCCTGATTTTATGTAATGGGAACCAAGACCAGTTGCATGACTTTCTACTGTTCCTCAATTCCAGCACCACGTTTCCGGAATTTACTATGGAGACGCATCCGGACTCCATTAACTATTTGGACATTAGGATTAGCAAAGATTATGCCACTGCACAATTTTGCTCTACCATTTATGATAAACCAACCTACTCGAACTCCCTTCTTCATTATGAGAGCAGGCACCCAGTCCATCAAAAATGCTCCCTTGTTAAAGGTCAGGGAGTGAGAGTGGCTCGCATGATTAGTAAGATCGAAGATTTCTATGAAGAAAGGGATGTTTTATTCAGTGTATTGGTACAAAGAGGTTATACAGAGCATTTTGTGACATCCTTACTTGATGAAGTGACCAAGAAGAGACTAGAGGGCCACTTCTATCTGTTGTTAGGGATTGACATCTCCAGATTTTGTGCTCCATTGGAGAACAGTAATTCATCTTCTGGTAGTTTCCACCACGTTCTCATATTAACTTATACATCCCAATTCCCACTGATTCGGGACATTGTTTTCAAGAACTGGTTTATTTTGTCAGGGGACCCAGATTTTAAAGGGAGAATTGGTGATGCCCCAGTGGTTGTGTATAGAAAGGATACCAGTGTTAAAAACGTCTTAGATAGGAAAAAAGGTGGTAATACCTTAGGAGAACAAAGGAGAATGTCTAAATGTAGACAGTATATTCACTGTAAATACATCCTGGAAGGTGATAGTGTATCCCTTAAAGGTTATGGATGGGTGAAACTACTACATAAGTACAATTGTAGCAGTAAGAATGTCATATATGCTGGTATTTGTCAGATGTGTGCCTGTTTTTACATAGGCAAAACTAAGAATGCCTTTCGAACATGTATTTACCAGCATCTATATGACATTAGGAAAGTGAACTTAAAAAAGTCACTAGCTAAGCATGTCAATACCTACCCAGGTTACAATTTTAAATTCACAGTTCTTGAACAACATATGGTGGATGAGAGATGAGGTCCTATAGAATATTTACTTGAATATAAAAAACTGTTATGGCAATTGAGGGTTAATGCCAACGGTAATCCAGGACTGAATGAGATGGTGTCATTGACTAGTTTTTTGAAACTAAAAGCTAATTATTTTATGTAATTTTCTAACTTTTATTATTATATTATTACATTATTAATACAAGACTATTTTATATAACTCATGTTAACATCTTAGATTGAAGTATTTAACATCATTAGATATTACAAGTAGTGCAATAGGATTTTTAATTTTGTATGTATGAGAAATGGAGTTTGTATCTTGAAATGTATTTGCTGTTTAACAGACATCTGTTAATCATGCCTTTGTAATGAGTATTTAAGGAGTTGAGGGGTGTTACTCTGTTTTTCTGAAGAAGTCAACTATAATTTGTGACGAAAGCACTCAAAAATAAATTTTTATCCTTGTTCCAGTGGTGTCAGCTCGCTTTGTGGATTCTCAGTTTAGTTCAGTTTTGGTTGGTTTACACCAGAAAGAGCAGGAACAACACTTAAAAGTAACATTATAAGTCGATTGTCTGACTCTTAACTAATCAATTAATGATTTACCAAAATGAAGAAATGGGCTTTTAAGTGATGAAAGGGTTATTTCATCAGGTGTAGTAGTTCTAGATCCTCATGCAGGGAAGATATTTTGTTCTTATAGTTAAAACATTATCAGGGTTGATTAGGTATTTTAGTACAGAATGTAAGGAATGACTCCATTATGGGGGGTGAGGTCTTCATATTATGTTCAATGTCACAGAAAAACAATATATACTAAAAATTAACAAACACAAAGAATGGCCACTATTAACACAATACTCTGTTCTTGCCCCTTAGCATAAGTCTTCAAGATATCTTCCTATATATAGCAGAGCAGAGAGTTAATAAATGTCCTTCTTCATATTTTGTAGTTGTATATTTTTGAATTTTTTTTTATTTTGGTTTGCAATTTTACTTTTTCATGAAATGTATTTGAAAGGGCAACCAACCTGCAAAGTCAGAATTTTGTACATAATTTTTAATTTAGAATGATATCATAACACATAGGGCATTTTAGAAGCTAAGTAATACAACATAACTTCAGCATTGTTACGAGGTGTACTTACTGTTTAGACAACCCACTTTCAGTATGTTATCTATCTGCAAAAGGCAAACAGAGCAGTATAATAAAATGCTGCTACATTTGAAATCAATGCAACACATGCTGCCATTACAAGCACCATAGCAAAATCATGTTCTAAATAGCACAGAAAGATTTAGACATAAACTCCAATATGTCTGACAACAGATGTATATAAGACCACCCAGACAGGTTCCTGCAAAACAGAGTATCATTTGAGAATAAATAAAATACAAACGTCCATTGATAAATACATCAAGGGAAACATGCATACTGGCGTTTGATTGTACAGCATGATGCGCATCTTTATTAATGCATTCAGGGCACTTCAGGGAAATCATTGTACCACTGTATATCTTATCAATTGGACTCATTATTAAACAGAATGCTGCATTTTGTATCCCTCAAATATGCCACCAGAAAAAAATCATGAAAAAGCACAAAAATTACTAATGAGCCAGAAAAGAGTAAACCACGATTACAACTAATGGAGTCTGGTCTATTGGTGTGAACTCATTAAGAATGACTTGTGCAAATTGGAGGCAATCACTGAATCCTCAAGTAACTCAAATGATACTGATAAACTGCAGAAAGGAGTAAAGCAGACAAATGACTGGTGCCAGAGCCATGAATTGAAACTGAATGCAAAAATGTATAATTATTCACTTTGGTAAAGCAAATATCCCAGCTAATTACAATATAGATAACACCACCCTAAGAGTAGACCCAGTTGTATGTGATCAGGAATTCAGGTTGACAGTAATCCGAACTTCAACCACCATGTGTCCACAGTGGTGAGAAAGTCCTTCTACATGCACAACTCATAAGTAAGGGCATGATATCTAGATCAAAGGACATTATAATTCCATTGTACTCAGCCCTAATCAGACCAATTTGCATGCATCTCACCCAACATCTGCAACAGCTGGAGTGACCCCAGAGGTTTCTCACCAGGAATATATATGGTATAAAAAAGCAAGTCCTATGCAGAAAGATTGAAAGCCCCATCACTGTATTCTGTCTCCTACTGACTACTAAGGGGCGATCTGTGTCTGGCCTACAGGGCAGTCTCTGATTGGGCCCTGATGGAAATGTTACACATTCGTAAATCAGACTCCACGAGGGCCACCTGTTTCCGGGATCTTAACCTAGCTGTTGACATAAATAAATCATGCTGGACATCTCACAGAGCCTACCCCATCTTTGGAACAAGCTTCCCATTCATGTTCATATGCATATCTGGTTGTCTGTAAGCCATTCACTACTTTTATATCAAAGAAAAATACTTAAACAAGAAATGGCCTCAGTGCAAAGTCTTGTGGGGCACCAATGGTAAAATCCTTCAGATAGACAGGTAACCACCTAATATTTTACCCACTGGATTATGCATGGCTTAACATTTATTGTGTTAAATTTATCAACTGCTCTCTCACGTAGAACATTGCTGAATGCTGCAGTAAGTTCAAGGAAAATAGCATGCAGTAGCAGACCTTCTGAAGGTGTTACATGTACCTCTTCAATAAAATTCAAAACATATCTCAGTTTAATAAAAACGCTATTCTGCATTGAACAGAATTGTATGTCATTTGCTTCTGACAAATAAATCTACATATCTTTGCTACTATTAAAGGAATAAACAAAGGAAGGGTGGAAGAAAAATAAATAAAAGAAGGTAAGAAAGATAAAAAATGCCAATAAACACTGGATTAACTCTGCCAATCATCTTTACACACAAATATGAGTTATAGTGGAAGTAAGTGATTCTTTCTTTAAGTGGCAGACTGTTTAATCAAAATCTGCATAATTATTTTCCATAAGAAAGGTGAGTTTAAGTTCATCATATCTCAGTCCTAAAAAATTCACAATTACACTCCATTAACTAATATATCTATTG
Source organism: Protopterus annectens (assembly GCF_019279795.1). Taxonomy (NCBI): domain Eukaryota; kingdom Metazoa; phylum Chordata; order Ceratodontiformes; family Protopteridae; genus Protopterus; species Protopterus annectens. The sequence continues at coordinate 1,282,440,499 of NC_056732.1, read as the reverse complement.
TGCTTTCACAGTTTCAAGAGACATTTGCATCTATCTACAAAATGGCCCACTGCTAAAAGAGAATAAAGTAATTCATATAGCACAAAGGCTAACATGCTAAAGGCTGCCATCCTTTTGCTGGAATATAATAATTGAGAAGAGTCGTGTATAACAATTGACTTTATAAAGATTTAAAAGAAAATATTTTTATTATGTCTTATTGTGTAATAACTAGCTGTCTGTTTGAGACATACTTAATGCTTGTTTATCCATGGTGGGCTACATTTACCAATGAAAGAGTTGCATTGGCAAATTACATAAGCCCGGATAAGGTCAGCATTACCACTGGATTAGAGCTGCGCATGCTCAACATGTGATACTGCCTCTTTAAATTATTTGTACCTTTACATTATTTATAGTAGCAGCATGTATGTCATGTGGTCTGCTTTTCTGTAATGCTGATGTTCTTCAAATTGATCACTGTTGCATGTAGCCTTAGCTATATGTCTTATATCCTACAGAGGACATAGCTACCATCTAGTTTCCAAAGCCTCAGTGCAATTCCATGAGCCCAAACTGTCAGGCAGCCTGAGCTGAACTGACTAAAAGACAAGATTGGGTGTGAAGCCCTTCAAAGCTTCACTGCCACCAAAGAGTACCTGCCTCATGGGCATTTGAGGATTGAGTCAGCTTCTGCTGTCCTTTGCTGGGCAGCTGATTTCTCTTTGGGGGAAAAATTTGTATTTCCTTAAATTTGTTGTAGTGTTATTACTTTCCTCTTTAGGAAAGTTATTTTAAAGCTAGGAATGTTGTGTTTTAATGGACTGTCTCAAGACGGTAGCTTTCTTTTAAATGGAGTACTTGTTTTTCTGTCAGTTTAAAAGTAGTGTAAGCTAGCTAAAAACATTTTCTATGGAAAAATTCTGTTTTGGGACTGCAATAGTCTTTAAAGGTGCGTTTTACATTATTTTTTCTGTCAAATAAGTAACTTTTGTGGACTGTATTTGCCGCCTGTCTTCCCCAGGAAAGAGGCACCATTTTCAACCTGACCACGAAACAGATTGCTGGTCCCATGGTCAGTCCTTCTGTCAGCCACAAAAAGAAAAAAGTTAAACAATCAGCTATTGCCACCACAGCAAGTTAGCAATTTACCTCAACCACAGGTGTGTGACTACTGTGACCGATTGTTGCAACTTACACCAGTCATCTTTTACCGCAGATCCCCCTGGTGTGGCATCTACAGCCACTGTGGAACAGTGGTTAGCCACATACTCTTCAGCTGTTGGCATCCCCATAATAGGCAAGGGAGAGCCATTCTTGTTGGTCTTGGCAGAGGGAACAGGGAGGCTTCTCATCTGTGTCAGAATGCTGTACCCATCCCCTGGAAAGCAGCTGCTGCTATTAGTGCTATTAGTAACACAGCTGGCACCATTTTTCCTGTTCAAAAAAAAAAAAAAAAAAAAAACAAGCATGTATTTACTCCACCTCAAATATCATTGGATAATAGTGGTTTACTGGTACTGGCTTAGGGTTTAATTCAGGCTATTAATCCTTCTTGTAAAGTAGTTTCTGTAAAAAAAAGGTTTCCCGTTTTCCTGTAAAGATTCAAGATTTTGAATCTGAAGAGAAAGATGCAGGGACAGATTCAGGATTTTTCCCTCAGATTTCTGATCCATACTCAGAGGAGAACTCAGTTTCTGATTTTCCCTGAGGGGGTTTGTTTTTCTTTGACACAATTGCTAGAATATTCCTGTATTTTCAGCCCATCAGGAAATACTGCAAGTTATTCCAGAAGGATTTTCCAGAACCTACTCCCATTCCTCCTGCCCTGCCTGTTTTGAAGGATGTGTGTCTTCCTGCCTGCAGTGTTCCTGATAGTCATCCAGCTGTCCCTAAAATGACAGGATATATACAGCTCCTCAGTCTGTAAAATTGTATACACTATATCCAAACCTGATCCAGCAGCTATAGCATTAGATGACTACACTGCTGCTAAGCACTTAGTTAATTCCAATCGTACTTTTTCTAATAAAGAATGGGAAAATTATTGACAGCTACAAGGAAAAAAGTGCATACTTTTACAACTCTGATTTTCAGAATTTTAAATTATTAACAAAAATGCCACAGAATCAAATCAGTAAAAAAGAAACAATCCGGAAGGAGAATAAAAATGATGCTACACTCTTTACTGAAGAAAAAACACACGTTGAGTGCTTTCATCCAATAATATGGACTTCTTCAGAACACCATCAGTCCAAAACAATCACTGCTTTTATACACTTAATCACATGATCACCCAGTTAATTGAACCCAATTAACCCAGCAGCATTAAAGCAACATGCTAGCATAAAACTGCTAATAAAACGTTACTAAAACACTTATAGAAAACTGAACAATCCCATTACAACAAAGTAACCATAGAAACTAATTTATAGTTGAAATCATAAAAAAAAAAAAAAAAAAAAAAAAAAAAAAAATGATTTTAACCTTAAAACACTCCCTATAGAAATCATATCATTCAAGCCAGGAAACACAGCAGCATTAGTCCTTAGTTGTCATTTTAGTTCCTTATATTCCAGGAGATCTTCACCTGGAACCCCCCCCCCCCGCTTCCCATTGTAACATGGTGAATATCATAAAAGGAAAACTTGTGGGTTTTAAAAGGAGAAATGTGCCTGTACAGGGCATTGTGCTCTTCCCTGTTCCTTATATAATATAAATGATGGCACATTTGATTTCTGCATTAGTAACTGTATTTAGAGCACAACCTAGAGCTGTTTACTGAATTTCCTGTTTGCACTTATTTTTAAAATCGTTTTTTTCTCAAAACTTGCATTTTATCTGTCTTTGGCCTAGCACTCTTGTGTGGGGTCATTTACTGCACTGTTATAACTTGTTGATACTTGTGAACCTCTGCTATCTCTGAAAAAACAAAAAAACAAAAAAAACTTGCTTTTTTCCCACTTTTCTGAGATTTAAAAAAGTTCAGTTACAGCCTTGCTGTTCTTGAACTGTTTGTAAATTTCTTGGAGGCCATTTTTTGCTAGGGCTAAAGGGAAGTCTCTCTGTTGATCAGTGGCAGTGAAAAACATTGAGCAGCCTGCCTGCCCCTGTGGGAGTGGTTACTGACTTGAAACTGCAGTTTTATTGGCCATTTTGGGTCAATTCCAAACTCCTTCATCTTCCTCTCTTAAAACCCTCTTTTGCGGTTTTGCATGTTTTTGTGCATAGCGCAACAGCGGGCAGCGCCGCCTAATTGGGTTTAAACTATTCCTGGCTCCACAAAGTCTGCTCTTCACTTTTTCCCTTAGAACTGCTCTATCTCTCAATTTAAACACCATATTCTCATTCTAAGGCCCTTCACTGGTCCAATTAAGTAATCCTACAAGTTAGCACTATTAAACCATAAGCACTACTTACTCTTATACTCTCTACGATTACCCTGTCCTCTATTGGTCCGTCTTAAATTCAGTTTCCCTATTACTCTAGCATGTCCAAAGGTCAGTCAATGGTTTCCTCGCCAGTCCAGCTGGTGAATCTGGGAATTTTGAGGCAATGTTACAACTGTCTCTTGTACACGGACAACCCTCTCCTCCTCCAAACACGTTCAAATAAATGTGAGAGATGCAACTACTTAGCCAAACTGGAGGCTGAGCTCTCTCATCTCAAAACTGGTGTAACCAGTCAGGAGGAGAAGGTAACCTCACACAGCACAATTCCAGTATCACATAGCCCCACCACATCAGCGAACCAAACACATAAATACACAAAAACATACTCGGAGGCTCTAAATAAAAATCTACCTAAGCAACAGAGACCTCCAAAGCAGACATCCAAGCAAACGCTACCTCAAAACAAAACACACACAATACATAACCCACAAAGTCAGTGTGCCAAGCAGCCACAGCCCTTAAGGCTGAATAGCACACCTGATACTCTTGTTATAGGTGACTCTATTGTCAGACACACTGACGTCCTGCTCACCAGGCTGAATAAAGAGAAGGTCACAGTGAGCTTCCTGTCGGGTGCTAGGATGCGACACATAACGCAAGCACTCAGGTCACTCCAAAGCAAATACAAATATGACTCAGTCATTGTACATGCTGGTGTGAATGACCTGAGACGTACCTCCCTGTACTACATGAAAAGAGACATAGATGAGCTCTCTGATCATGTAGCCCAGGCTGGTATGACCCTGACCTTGAGCAGCATCTTACCCTCACCTAGAATGATGCCACAGTACAAAGACAAAATGATCGATTTTAACAATTGGCAAAAATTTTGCTGTCATTCAAAGGGGATCCAGTGTCTGTCAGCCTGGGATGACATGCTCGACAAGCCACGTTGCTTCACTAGGGACGGCTTGCACCTGTCACCACTGGGCTTTCGGATATTGGCAAAGGCTCTTGCCACCCCCATAGTGCCTTTTTTAGGCAAGGCTCAAAAGTCAAACCCACCCCGATAGACAGCACAAGGAACAAGAAACTAAGGGTAATGCTGCTAAACAGTTTTAACCTCAAGATGCATGCACTCGAAGCTCTCCTCAGTATGGAGAACATCGATATCTGTGCAGTGACAGAAACCTGGTTCAAGGCTCCAGAGAGCACCCCAGCACTACCAGGCTATATCTCATATCATGCTTTTCGGCCCCAAAACCTGGACCGAACCACAAAAGGAGGGGGAGTTTCCATATTTATCAAGGATATCCACACCTCCAGGTTAGTGGCATTGCACGTATCAGAGACCATCCATGTGCAACTAACAGTGGGCAAGACTGCTTTTCAGTTTATAGCATCCTACAGACCACCCTCTCAAAGTCAGGAATCCCACTCGGCTTTCCTGAAAACATTGGAGAACATGAAGATCTCTCCGAACACCATTATATTGGGTGACTTCAACTACCCAAACATTGACTGGGAGCACTACTCAAGCCCCAGCACCTTAGCCCAAAGATTCCTGGAAATTATAAACTCAAATGCTATGGAACAACTAGTCACCACTCCCACAAGAGGGGACAACATACTAGACCTGATCATTACCAACATGGGGACTCTTTGCTCCACACCAGAAGTATATCCCTCATTGGTAAGATCAGACCATAAATTAATTTCACTGGATGTCCACATCCCCACCCCCAGCCCAGAAAACAACAGTGAAAAACTTCTCAAAAGCGAACTTCTCACTTCTCAAAACCGAAGTGGAATCCTTCAAGGCCCCAGGGCCAGTGGAAACTACGGCCCAAACTGCAGAATCCTATATAAATGCATTCTACGGACATCTCCAGGAATGCATGGATCATGCTATCCCAAACAAAACCAAGACCCAATCATCCAAAGGCAGGCATCCAGTCTGGTGGACCCCTGCCATAAATAAACTGCACAACAGAAGGAGGAAGCTACTACATGATAGAGCAAAATCCCTAATAGGGAAGGCATCTCTGATCAGTACTAGCAAAAAAATTACGATCTCTCATAAAATCCTCCAAGGCCAGCTTCGAGAGAAAAATTGCACAGGACACCAAAGACAATCATAAGGCTTTTTTCAGTTATGTTAGAAACCTGGGATGCAACTCCCAGACTTGTTCTGAGTTGATTCTTAATGACAAAAAATACACTGAACTCACAGACATCGCCAATATCCTGGCAGACAGGTTCAGTGCAAACTTCTCCACCCCCCCCAAAAGAGCAAGTATCTATCCCGGCAGAGGGCTGCCTCCCAAACATCTCAGATGCTCAGGTGAAGGTTGCCCTCTCCAAAGCAAAAAACACTGCTTCCATGGGACCAGATGGCGTCCCAGATTGCGTCCTACATGAACTACAAGAGGAACTAATCCCTCAAATAAAACAGCTATACAATCTCAGCCTCACTACAGGATATGTGCCCACAGAATGGCGTGACAGCAACAGTGGTCCCACTCCACAAAGGTGGAGCCTCTACGGACCCTGGAAACTATCGCCCCATAAGCCTGACTAGCTTAGTCTGCAAGGCTATGGAGAGGATCATCATGGAGCTCATAAACAAAGACATTAGGGACCTACAGACACTAGATCCTACCCAGTTCAGCTTTGTCAAGGGCAGATCCTGCCTTTTGAACCTGGTTGACTTCTTTGAAACAGTCACCAAAGCCATAGATGAAGGGAAGGTAGTCCACACAGCCTATCTGGACCTTGCAAAGGCATTTGACACAATACCCCACTGGCATCATAGATAAGCTATCCAGCTTAAATATAAACCCCTATGTCACAAGATGGGTCGCAAACTGGCTCAAAGACAGAACCCACAGAGTGAGAGTTGCTGGAGCCATGTCAGACTCGAAACCGGTCACAAGTGGCATCCCACAGGGTTCTGTCCTGGGACCACTCTTGTTTGGTATATACTTTTCCGAGGTACAGGCAAATGTGGGAGGACTATGGCTCACCAAGTTCGCAGATGACTGCAAACTGGGCACCATAATCAACTCTCCAGCTGACACAGACATCCTTCAAAAAGGTCTCACAGAGACAGATAACTGGTGCCAGTGCCATGGTTTAAAGCTAAATGCCAAAAAATGTATAGTCATACCCTTTGGCAAAACAATGTGCCCACAAATTACCACATAGGCAGAAACCCATTAAGTACAGAGAAAGTTATTAGGGACCTGGGGACCCAAGTTGATAGCAATCTCTCCTTTGAAAACCACATTGCCAAAGTGGTTAGAAAGACCTTCTACATAGCCCACCTCATCACGAAGGGTTTCACATCTAGATCAAGAGAGGTAATCGTGGCCCTTTATTCATCCCTCATCAGGCCCATCATAGAATACAATGCCCCTTTTGGGATGTACCTTACTCAACACCTGCAGCAATTAGAAAGACCCCAAAAGTATCTCACCAAGAGGATCAAGGGTCTCAAACAGATGCCATATGCTGCTCGGTTAAAAAAACTCCAGCTCTACTCAGTTGCATACCGCCTACTTCGAGGCGATCTATGCCTGACATACAAAGCTATGTCAAATCCAGAATTAATGGACATGCTCCACCTCAGTAAATCTAAATCCCTTAGAGCCACACACTTGAGGGACTTGAACCTCAGCACAGAAATAAATAGAACTTGCTGGAGGGACAGGTTCATAACCCAGAGGCTCCCTTCGCTCTGGAATAGAATTCCAGTTCATGTGAGGCAGAACACCTCACTGAATCTCTTCAAGAAGGATCTCAATAAGTGGATGGGGGATCGTAGGTTTGTCCCAGGGATTACTCCCGTGTCACTATTAGACAGAGGCACAGTAAACTAAACCATAAAAAGGGCACAGTATACTCAAATCAAGGGTGGCGTAAGCCATACAGAATCGGGCTAGGCTTATAATTGCCCCAGGGCAGATAGCCTAGTATGAACCTATGAACCTATGAACATTCGCCCTCAATGGTTAAATAGTATTTGCAATATAAAAAACAGTTACAATGTTAACATTGGGCTACATATATGACCCCAGTGGTTGAACAATAATACCTTTTGGACAACCTAACAGTCCCAAAAACTATAAATAACAAATGAAGAGCCCTCTAAAATATATCTGCACTAATTACAATGGCCACACCTGACTTAAATCCACACCAGAGCCCTTCATCTCAACAAGATTTTTAAAACAACTATCTTTTTTGTAGACAATCCTCAGAGCCTGTCCTACTATTTTCAGATGCTCCTGGTTGAGGAAGAATATACTCCAGTGCCTCTGTGTGATTGCTTTAATATCATAAAAGCCAGTGGTGAATGACAAGACCGAGGCTCTATTGAAATCACCCTGCATGACTTCACGGTTAGCTTGCCCCATTTCAAAGTCATGCCCTTTACCTAATAAGGGGAAAAAGACACCATTGCTCCTTTTCATCCTCACCTCCTGTATTATGTCCTTCAAAAATACAGGGGAAGAGCCTCTGCTCTCAAACATAGACTTTAGCTTCAAACATTCAGCATTAAATTGCTCATCCTTGGACATCATATGACACAGCCTGATATATTGACCCTTCACCAAAGACTTTTTCCTGGTGAAGGGGATACCAACTAATAAAATGTAAAAAGGAGTTGAAATAGGTGGGCTTTCTGAAAATAGAAGATTTGGGTCTACTGCACATTGTCGTAAGCTGACAGTTTTGAGTCTGATACTGTCGGTACAACAATATCGAAAGTGAAGAACATTGTTCAAGTAAATGGAAATCTCTGTAAGGGGATATTTCCATTTACCTCAATGTAGTGCAGTCTGGGGGGTGCAGGGGGGCTTGCCCCCCTACCTACACCATTTAGTTTTTTTTTTTAATTTGTTTTTTTTTTTACATTATTCGATGTTTTACTTAATCGATCGATAAAGTTCGACCTTTATTGATTTGATTAAGTAAACTTTGATAACATGATATAGATGCGAAGATTCAAAGCATTTTCCATCCTATTTTTCATGATGGAAATATCTAAATAATCAGTTCAGTCAGTCAGTCCAAAAAATCACAATATCATCTAAAAAACATCCATAAAGGGGACCAGCACTCACTGTATGCAGAGAAAAACACACACACCTGTTCTCCCAATGGGCCATAATAATGTTAGCAAAAATGGAGGCGCAAGCTGCCCCCATGGTAACACCTTGATGTTGCTGGAACAACTGCCCCACAAAACTAATGAACTTGTTTTTTAACAGCATTTCCATCAAATTACATAGTGCTTTAATTCTATTGTGGTCAAAACTCATATTTAAGTAAACATATTCATAAAACCATTCCAAGCCTAGTTCATGAGGGATAACAGAATATAAGCCCTTCACGTCAGTTGTTACAAAGATTCAATTCTCATTATATAAATTGTCAGTAACTCTATAAAAAATCGCAAGAGTCCTTATAAAAATGATGTATAACTTTAACAACTTCCTTGATTTGATGGTCAGTAAAACATGCCATATTAAATGTCTTAGATGCTTTAGCATCAACTATAGGATGGGGAGGGGGTCAGATACTCTCTTATGGATTTTAGGAATAGCAAAAATGGTGGATGTTCTGTGATGTACCACCGCCTAAAAAAATCGTATTCTGCACCATTGATACCACCGTCTAATAACATATCTTCCAACTCAACATCCACCCTCTTACACATATTTTTTGATTAATTGAAACTTCTTTGTAGGTGTCACTGAACAGCAAAGTCAAAATCTTTTCAATATAATCATTCGTGCTTATAACAACAAGACCCCCACCTTTAGCTGGTTTCATGAGCCAAACGTGTTTGTTGCTAATAACATTTCTCAACAATTTCCACTCATCACCATTTAAGTTCCATTTAGAATTCCTCTTGGGAAGGAGGCAACTCACAATGCTTCTGATGAAAGTAAAAACTTCAATAAGCTTCCTGGTAAATAATTTAAAATTGATCAGCAATCATTGACTCTTGACCTCCTAGTTGGAACAAAAGTTAAACCTTTACTAAATAAATCAGACCAATAATTTGTGCCTGTTTCTCACTTCCCTCTGTCTCGTTGGGGCTCTCTTCCAGTTGGGATGCTGTTGGCACTGACCAGGCTCCTTGTGGTGGTGATTCCTAGGCCATTCAGGCCTCCTCTGTAAGGGACAGCCTAAAGGGTCACTTGCATGAGAAGAAATAAGCTCATCACGAATCCCATTAACCACACCATGGCTGTCCTCAGCACTAGTAAAATCATTCAAACCATTATCATTAATCAGTGGATGAGAGGGAGGGGGGAGGGGGTAAGCTTTCCTACTTGCATGCTTCTTTTTATCCCTAAGCAATTTTTAACATTTTTTAAATTTAATTAATCAATTAACAGAGTGATCACATGACTTGTAAGTGTATAAAAGAAGAAGTCCATATTATTGGACAAAACCTCTCAACTTATATTTTTTCTTCAATAAAGAGTGTAGCATTGTTTTAATTTCACTTCTGGCTTTTTTTCTTTTTTTTTTAATTTTAAATTATCAGCTTCATATGTTGAAAGTTTTTTCTGACAAATTCTGAAATTATGAGGAATGTTTTATCTACAGTTTGTTCTTATGATGAAAATTCTGCTTTAAAGTTTCTTCTATTGCACAAGTATCTACTCATTTTTTAGTGTGTATAGGATTCTTTTGCTACTTCTTCCAAAGCAGTGGCCATTTGTACTGTTTTAAGTAGGTTTACCTGGCTGCATTCTCAGACCCTCCCAGATGATGTAGAAAATGAGATTTTAACTTCTTGGGTAGAGATTTAGTTTTTCTGCTCCAAAGGTAATCAAAACGTATGATGATGACATTTCCAGGAATCTCTAAGATTGTTCAGGCCTCCTTTTCCAAATTGTCCCAAGGAATTTTCTTTCTCCTCATCCATTTTTTTGTAAAAATGGAATAAACAGTCTCAACAGAATTCAGGTAAACAGACATTTAAGAAGTGACAAACAGGTTCCAAAAATAAGTCTCAAATTTCCCAAAACCATGGACAGTCCAAGAACTCTGAATGATTATTCAAGAAAACTTGTGACCCCCTCTCTCCCTGGCCCCTTTTCTCTTCCTGAAAGTCTGAATATAGCAATAACCCACACCTGGGTGTGGGTAATGCTGGATTTACCCACGGTTGGCGTGGTTTGGTCCCGAGGGCAAAGCCCGAGGGACCAAACAAAGACAACCGTGGGTAAATCCAGCATTACCCACACCCAGAAGTGGGTTATTGCTATTATACAATGACATTATTTAAGAAAAGAAATAATTACTTTTCTTAAATAATGGCATTGTATAATGCCTCTTTGCTGCCCTTCCGCTGCTGTCTGGTGTTCCGCTGCAGTTCTGATGTACTACGCATGCCTACGCAGTACATCAGAGCTGTGGGCAAAAGCAGCGGAGAACGCAAGATCTCCGTTGCTTTTTACTGTCTCGCTATGTTAAATGGGTTTAACATAGCGAGACAGCTTTAAAATAAGCAACGGAGATCTCCGTTGCTTATTTTAAAGCTGTCTTGCTATGTTAAACTCATTTAACATAGCGAGACAGGTTAAAAAAAAAAGCAACGGAGATCACAAGATCTCCGTTGCTTTTTACACACTGTGTCGCTATGTTAAAGGAGTTTAACATAGCGAGACAGCTTTAAAAAAAGCAATGGAGATCTGCGTTGCTTTTTTTGAACCTGTGTCGCTATGTTAAACTCTTTTAACATAGCGAGATTAGTAGCTTATTAACGGGAAATGTCCGGGCGACCGGACCTTTTTCCGTTAGTATATTGAGGGATTTACAATGGGCACGCTGGTTGGGCTGGCCAATCAGCGTGCACGTTTTAGAGAAGGCATTGTATAATATCCATTATTCTCTTTGGCAACAGATTGTTTCAGACAAATGGTTTCTGAAAATCTTTCATCAGAGTTACAGATGGCAGTGGGAGGGGATTCCTCCTGTCCTGGGGTCATTCCTCATCCTGCAGATCAGACTCCTGTTTCCACTTGTTCTTCACCACATGCTGTCCCAAGGAGTGATAGAACCAGTTCCTCCTTCCCAGGTGGGGAAGGTATTTTATTCAAGGAGTTCCTACTGCCAATGAAAGAAAATGCTTGGAGATCAGTTCTATATATTTCTTTCTTAAATCTGTTTGTGATAGTGTCCAGACTCAAAATAATGTCACTTCACAACCTATTAGCTCTTATACCTCTTTCAAGCTTCCTTGAAACACTAGACTTAAAAGATGACTATCTTCACATCCTTATTCATCCAGACTTCAGACATTTCTAATGTTTTGTTGGTCTGGATCACAATATCAGTTCTCTACTTTACCCTTTGAACTACCCACTGCACCAAGAGTGTTCATAAAATGTCCAGCTCCAATTACAGCTTATTGCAGGCTACAGGGAATTGACATGTTTCCATATTTAAATGACTTGATTATCTTTTCAGATGTTTTTCAAAATGTCAGGAATCTCTCTATTGGGTGAGATATCTCTTGCACAACCTAGGATTCCAAGATAACATTTAAAAGTTTTTCTTGACTCCCTCAAACAGGATTGGGTTCCTGGGATGTCAACTAGACACCTCAGTTAAAAAATAGATATTTCCTTAGATCTGTTTCTAAGGTTTTCCACTCAGATGTTGTTCACTGTGAGGGAATGCCTCAAGATTTTGTTACCCCTGGAAAGACTTCATATGAGGAAGATACAGTGGTATCTGAAATCTCCATGGTCACAGTATTAACATCCTTTATCTTTTCAGATCCCAGTACTCAGATTTGTCAGAAGAGAAATCTTTTGGTGGAGACAACAGATATCATTAAATCCAGGTCTCACCTTCTACCTCCCTGCTCCAAGGACGTCATTCAACACAGATGCTTCAGACCTTGCTTGATGAGCAGTTTCAGGAGGGATAAAATTGTCGGGAGGGTGGAACACCAAGAACAGAAGCAAGCACATAAATAACAAGGAGATGCTTGCCCTGATTAAGGCACTGAACTCTCTTACCCATCTTTGGTCCCCAGGACCTCTTCAGGTGGTTACAGACAATACCATAGTCATGTGGTACATCAACAAGCAAGGTTGAACAAGGTCATACCTTTGCTGACTAGCCATATTAGCTTAGGATAGAACTTCACAGTACAGTCTCACTCTACAGATATCCTAGATTCTGTCAGAGCAAACTTGTAGGCGAACAAGCAGGACCAGGACAGATGCGCATTACTGGAAACTAGATCATGGGGGGTCTTCCAAGATATGACCCATCTGTGGGGAGTTCCTCAAGTAGACCTCATTGCCTCCTCTCTGAACTGGAAAATTTCTGCTCCAGGACTCCATGCAAGAAGGCCTGGAAGACAGTTGCCTTTTCTTTCATTTGGACAGGAATGTTTCTTTATGCCTTTTCACCATTTAAACCAGTATCCATGGTACTTCTGAATATTCAGAAGATATTCCTCAAGAGCACTGTGGTGACTCCGTTCTGGCCCAGGCCACCATGGTTATCCTTTCTTTTGGAAATGACCAGGAGCAATTACCACACACTTCCTCGCACAATGCATCTACTCACACAAAAACATGGGTGTTTAATACACTCCAACATCAATCATCTTCAACTGACTGCTTGGATAATAGGTTCTTAATTCCTTTTAGGCACCTGTTTTCAGAGGATGTGCAGCAGGTACTACTAATGGCAAGAAAGTCTGTTACTTGAAAATCATGTACTAGCAAATGGAAAGTGCTTCCTAGTTGGTGCCAACAACATTATCAGCACCCATTCGTGGCTTTCAGGGCTAGCTGTTCTCTAGTTTTACAATATTTTAGTGAGTTACTATCCTATTGCCTTTCTTATTCATCTATCAAGGTTAATTTCTTGCCCATTTCAGAATATCTGCCCATGGATCCTCCTCTTATAAGGCAGTCTCATGTCAAAGCTTTTTTGAAAGGAGTTTTGCATAAGAGGCCTCCAAGTAAATTGATGGCCCCTCCTTGGGATCTTAATGTTGTGTTAGAGAAGCTAACACTCCATTTGAACCAGCTAATCTGGCTGAGTTGAGGTTCTTAATATGGAAACAGTTTTACTGTTTGTTTCTGAGTTGCAAGCTCTTATGGATAGTCAACCCTAGCTCATTTTCCATTGAGATGGGGTTTCTTTGAGAAATAATGATTATTTTATCCCAAAAGTGGGATCTGAGTATACTTTAAGCTAAACTACCCATCTTCCTATATTTATTCCAGAATATAAAAATGAGGGAGAAAGGATACTTCATACTTGGTTGTCCACAGACAACTCAGATACAATCTTGACAGAACTAAATATTTTAGATCTTTGGATAAAATGTTAATTTCTTGTGAAGGTAAGACGAAAGAACAATCTGTGTTTAAACAGACTATTTCCAAAACGTTGTCTAAGGCTATTACTTTTTGTTATGCTCACCATGACCAATCAATTCCAGGCAGGGTCAAGAAGCACTCTACCAGGGCCTTGGCTTTATCTATGGCTTCTTGGAAAGGGTTGGATTCTAGAAGTATTCTAGAAGCTGGTACTTGGCCCTCTGTACATACTTTTACAAATTCCTTCTTTAGGTCTATATCAAGCTTTGCTGGGATCATTCCCCATGGTCTCCTGTGCCTTCTCCTTCAACTTCTCAAATATAGTTAGCTATAGTAATCTGCCCATATAGCTAAGGCTACTGCAGCAGTGATTAATATAAAGAACATAGTACAGTTGGGTAAGTTGAATTTACCATAGCAGTAGATGGTCAGTTTATCACTGCTCCAGTGGCTGCTCCGTCTCTCTATCTCCATTGTTTTTTTGTTTGTTTTTTATGCTAAGGTGTGGACATTTATTTTTTGATATTCCTAGCATTGTCCTTTCAGTGCTCATCCTTCCTCTCTCTGCTAGCAGGAAAGCTCTGAAGGACTTTGAGTCCAAACTTGTCTTTTCAGCAGCTCAGCTGCCTGACAATTTGGGCACATGGAAGGTGCCCTGAAGCTTTGGAAAATGGCTAGCAGTTATATCATTGGCAGAATATAACCCATATAGGTAAGTCTACTGCAACAATGATCATTTGAATATCTACTGTTATGGTAAGTTCAACTTATACAACTGTACTTTATGCATTCTGAAGAGTAGAGATGAAGAGATACAGGCACAATACCTCTTGCTCACTCTGAGATTTTCATTAATGTTAAATCCAGTTGTTACTTGGTGCCAAAAGTGAAGCCAGAGAAGTTTATTTGCTGAGATAGAATGTAGCTGAATACTCCAGGAAATCTCCTTTTTATGGAAATTCAATTAAGAGTTCAAAGCTTTTGATGTAAAAGTTTGATTTACTATGTATTTAAGGAGGACAGCTGAAAAACTTGAAAAAAACACTGTGGCAAGTTTCTAAATAACATAATGGAAGAAGTAATTAAAATATATAAAACCTTAAGGTTTCAACTGAGAGAGGGAGAGACAGATAACAAAAGAAGGAAAGAGACAGGCAGACAGACAGATGTGATATAGCAGTTATGAGACAGAAGATTCAGAATTAATGCGACCCAAGAAGAATCTGCAATATATTTACTATTTGGTCTTCATAAGTCCATGGGGTGCTACAGAAATACTGATGCTTATTTTGCCAAATTAAAGAAATGAGACAATGTTTTGAGCTTTGTGTGTTGCATGAGTAACATGAAATAGAATAGTATGTGATAGCTGGAATGATCAAATAAGGGGTAGATTGTATTTAAAAGAACCATAATTACCCTACTGAAATTATGTTGACTCCAATGGAAGTACTAGAAGAAATAAAACTGTAAAACTGTGTGTAAAAGCAAAAGCGATAGATTTGCAATGAGTGAAAATCACCAATGAGAACAATGAAAAGCTGGCAAAGTATTGTTATTAAAAAGTAGTTTTATAATTATGATAAAAGAAATATCTTGCACTGGGGCAGTTATGTAAAAGCTGGGACAAATGAATTATTTGAATGAACTGATTTAAATGCAAGACTGATATTACAGCTGAAATGAATGTTAGCTTTGAAATAAAGTCACGCAAATAAGAAGTAGGACAATTATGTAAAAGGCACGGCAAAAAAGTAACTAAAGTTTAACTTCAAGACATATTTTGCAGCTAAAATGCATGCATGTTTTGAACAGCACCATGCCAATATCTGTGGTCACAGAAAGTGGTGAAATGTAAATGATAAGCCAGAATACAGTCTGTGAGCACATCGGTAAACTGTCTGGGCAGAAGGATCAAACAAATAATCAAGATGTGGTGTTTAAATGAGACACTGGATCATAGTATAGTATTTAATTATTTATATACTGTAAATTTTGTTGATCAAGTTAGACTGACTAGGCATTGCCCATTTTCAAAGAAACCAAAACTGGTATTCATACTGAATAGAAGTAATTTGGCCAGGCTGTATTTCCTTACTCATTCCTAAGTGCTGTGTGTTTGCATCCACCTTAGCAAAGCTAACTTAGCTGTATCAGACTTAGCCTTCACTTATCTTTGAAAGGATCAGAGCTCAGAAGTATAGTACCAAATTTTGCTGCAGGTCAGTCTCTTTCTTAAATCCAAGAACCTGGTATGGGGTTAGTACCCACATCATTCTGATCTTGCATACATCAAATGGAAATGAACTATGTGCCTAGCAACTGACACCTGTAAATACCTCGTGATGGTGTTCAAACACTGAAAGTGGTGAGGCTGAAATAAAAGTGAAGCAAAGCTTTACATGTGTAAGTTGTTTCCTCATTTTTTCAGGGGTCATCACTGAGGAGTCAGAAACTGATTAGTTGAAAATAAAAATACATAAAGCCCAAGATTCAGCTCCAGATATCTAGAAAGTACGTTTCTTCTATATTCTTTGTCATTTCACTTGGCAGAATCGCAGAATGGTGAAGGTTGTTATGCTTTGCCTTTATTATTATAAACTGCTACTGATTGTAATGTTAAGTAGCTATTCATTATATTCAAAAATATCCTTCCATTTTACTTGCCGTGCATGCTACAAGGAAAGTTTCACTACCAGTGAGATGTAAAACTGAAGATATACTACACATAATGAAGAGAGTGGTGTGCTTAAGCCTGCTTATCACTTGAATAGTATGGTTGCTACGGTCAAACCTGACAAGAGCTGCATATGCATAAATCCGCAACACCTGAATAAAGCTATTGAGAAGAAATATTATCTACTATGTGCCATGAAGAAGTTGCTACTAGCATGCAAAAACAAAGCACTGGTCAATATTTTATAATACAGGGATATATCAGCACACTATGTTAGGTTTGGAAAGGTCTAATGTGTACATTTAAAACACCTAAATATAAAAATAAATATTTCTGAGGCTTCCATTCACTATTTCAACAACAAATGAAATGTTTCAGAGAGCAGCTCTTGAGCAGTTGACTTGATGGAGTTGGTGTTAGTTGTTTGGGGTATAACTAGTGAGGTACATGGCAAGAGAATGACTCAGTTACTGAATAGATTAGAGGAGTATAACCACAAAGTGAGCAGGTATAAGCATAAAATCAGACTTACAAGAACAAGATGTGTACAACTTCCTTTTTTCACTTGCCAAGTTTTGTTGAAACTTAATTATTCAAATCTGATTCAGTAAAAATAGCCCAAAACGCAATTTGCAACCTACTTTGAGATTATGAGACCTTGGCGTTGGTCATACTAAATCTAAGAGTGAGGTGTGAAAGGTTTGTATCTCTCTCCCAAAATAATACTTTCAAGCTTATTGCTGTTTTGAGTTTGACCATTATATTAAGACAAAATGGACTCAGTTATACATATAGCATGAGTTTGCAGTATATTATTTTATATTTCTATTTTTATTCTCTTAAGTTTTTATATATTTTTTTATTCTCTTAATTTATTAACCACACATACCCACTCAACTGCGGAGGTGGTGCTGCGGTAGCATTGTCGCCTCACAGTAAGATGTTGTCCTGTTCGATTCTCAGCTAAAGCGTCTTCTGTGTGGAGACATGCATGAATGGGCGTACCTTCGTTGAAGGTTGTGCGTCAGGGCTGGCAATTCGGTATGTAAAAATCTACTGCCAATCATTAGCGGACCGGAGTTCTGCTTTGGCGACCCCTAGCCGGGAAAAGCCGAAAGATACAACAACAACAACCCACTCATTATAAATGCCTGCTTTTCAGGAATGACCTAAGAGTGTTGTTTGGTTATATCCTTTACCCTTAGCATCAAAAGTCTTGAAACCAGGTGATGAAAGTATCAGAGATATGGTGAGTTATTTCCAGAGGTTAAGCAGGCATATCTGACATATCTGAGCATGTTTCTCCATCTTTCAAAGTCTGCTCAAATCAACACATTTTAAATAAATAAATACATACAAACATACATACATACATACATAACTAAATACATAAAATAAGTAACAAAGTTTATTCTGAATCTCTCTGAATTAAATATGCCATTAATGACATGTTTAAAAGAAGATGCGGATTGGTATTGGAGTGAAGAACAAGAAGATAGTTTCCAGCTGATCATCCTTTTCATTATCAGAGTGCCTACTCTGAAGTAGTTTGATAAGAATAACATTTTTGTAAAACAGGTTGATATCACTCAAAATTTAGATCACCAGTAGTGACTGCAGTACCTAGATCTATGGAATGCTCAAATATTTACAACTGATTTTGTGTGTGTGTGTGTGTGTGTGTGTGTGTGTGTGTGTGTGTGTGTGTGTGTGTGCGTGTGCGTGTGCGTGTGTGTGTGTGTGTGTGTGTGTGTGTGTGTGTGTGTGTGTATGCATGCATGTGTGCTTGCTTTATATGAAAGGCTATCCAGTCAGAAGGAATGTCATTCACTTGGGAAAGAAAGGAAAAGTAACCTTATTCAAGCTTATGGAATTTGAAGATAAATTGAATAGTAGATAATTATATTTAGGAATGAAGGAAAAGGGAAAAGAGCAACAATATTAAAGGTAGGTTCATGGAGAATTCAAGATGTCTAGTTATATGGAACTTTAAAAAGACACACTTAAAACATCTGGCTACCATTTTCAGGCACATAATAGAGTTCATCTTCCAAATCAACGTAAAATCAACAAACGGCTTCAGGATATCCACAAAACACAGTAGGTGTTTCAAAACACTTGTTTAATGTGAACACGAACCTCTGACACACCATAAACTTTAACGCCCTTCCAACTCACTGTTAGCTTTACAGCATTTTTGTTTGTATAAAATACCAAACTTCTTCAGAAACAAGTCCCTCCTGTTCCTTGTTAATTTAAAACTTTAGCATTAGATCACATGACCACTTCAAGTTAATTAATTAGTTGTTCTTTCTTAAAGTGTCTTTCCTGTTTATGCCATATTAGTTGTCATACAGTCAAGTTGATATTGTGTGTTTGTAAAATACATAACCCACAAAAAAATAAAACAATTCATACAATTTGCTAAACTAGTAATTTAAAAAACAATATCAACTTAACACCTGCTGTGTTTTGTGGATATCCTGAAGCTGTTTGTTGATTTTATGTCAGTTTGTTTAGCTTGTTTTTTAAATCTCCCAAATCAAGCAGGGTTATACACAATAACTTGGGTTATTGCAAATGTTGTCCCCCCATCCACTTATCAAGACTAGCATTAAAAGCAGAGAAAGTGGCACTTTAACTTCTAGTAGGAATTTAGTCCACAGTCCATGAATACGAGCTAGGAAACTATCTTTCCAGCATGTCTTATTGGTTTGTGTAAATATAGGTCCCAAGTGTGGATGTTTGTAGAGCCTCTGACTTTGAGAAGAAATAGAAGGTCAGATAGGAGTAAGTTTTTCATGCTAGGTGCATGCCACCTTGGAGCAGCCAAAAAGCTACTGAGTACAAGGGGAGTTATGCTAATCTATCTGGAGAGTTGAAGGATTTAAAGGCTTTTGCTTTCTTGGTCAGAAATTGTTTGGGCCTTTCCAGTTGAGAGATATACTTGAATTTGTAAATACCAAAAGGGGTTGCTGTATTTAATGATTGGACTGATAATAGAAAAGTACAGTGGCATGATAACTTTTTTGGATCTTGAAGATATTCTGTTGGAAATTAACCAGGACAGATAGTAGGATTTCCTGATTATGTCTAGAGAGACCGTTGTCTGTTATGACAGCAACTGTTTAAATAGGAGTACCATTTATAACATTTGAGGTGAGAACAACTGTTTTGTCAAACTTTACAACAATACACGTTTCACCTTTATCTTTAAGTAATTTTTGGTACACCATGTTTATGTATATTCCAGCCCTTGTTGAAGCTATTAATATCAGTAGATAAGTAGTTGTTAATGCCCGATTTACAGTCATTAGTAGATATGGCTGATCTTTCAATTGGGACATTGATTTGTAAGTCTGTAAAATAATTACCAAACAAGCCATGGCTCTGCATTCATCCCTGTGATGTCTCACTAGTTACAATTTTATGTTCAGAGAGAACACCATTACTTTTCACACAACTTGGTATCTGTTAGATAGCCAGTTTGTAATCCAGCAGAGTTTACATTCATTTTTTTTCTAATCATTCAGTAATACCAGCATGAGGGATAATGGCAATATCCTTGGCAAGGTCAAGATAAACAGTGTTCATAGTGTGACCACTGCCCAGAATGTCGGTAACCTTTTCAAATAAGCTTAACAAGCTCATGAGAGAGGTTCAGCCATTCATAAAATCAAATTGATTGAGGGCTACAACAGTTAAGGTTTCTATATCTAAATAAATTAATTCTGCTATGATATTACATGGTTTTCCATATCAGGCTGATGAAGCTGATGGGCCTATAATTACCTGGTCTGTAGAGGTAGCTTGATGGCTTCTTTAGATCTTGAAGATAAGGCCTAGGAAATAAACTAGGACAGATAGCAGGATTTCCTGATTGGGGTGGAAGTATGATTACCAAGGGTCACTGTGGTTGTTCTCCAGGTATCACACACAAACCCCGTAGATAGGCTGAAGCTGAGCAGTTTAAGTAAAGTCTTGGATATTGCATACTTGGCACTTGTTAGAATAAAGCCTGATATGTTTTCTGGTCTTGTGGACATACTTTAGTCTTTGACATGGATTCTAAGGCTTGTTCCAAGATATTTCAAGGGAAACTTGTTTTTTAGGTATAGTGAGGAAAACAGTATGGGTACGTGGGGGTAATATTGACTACATTTTTCTGCTAATAAGAAATAACTTGTTAGAAAGTTTTATACAGTCAGTATCCATCCCCCAAAAAAGAAAAAAGTACAAATTATATGAAAATAATTGATAACCTAGAGATGAAAGTCCTGAGATACCGGGATTACAGACTATTCAACATGAAAATGTGGATCAAAAACATTTTCATTTGCTATAAGCTGAATTTTCTACTCTTTGCTGAAGAGACACAAGTTTATTTTTCAAAACTGCTGCTGGTTATGTGCTGAAAAAGGACATGCTATCTATCTATCTATCTATCTATCTATCTATCTATCTATCTATCTA
This sequence comes from Protopterus annectens, assembly GCF_019279795.1. Lineage (NCBI taxonomy): Eukaryota > Metazoa > Chordata > Ceratodontiformes > Protopteridae > Protopterus > Protopterus annectens. The sequence continues at coordinate 1,282,419,602 of NC_056732.1, read as the reverse complement.
TCTATCTATCTATCTATCTACCTATCTAGCTATACTGCTATTAACATTAATGCACTAGTCTTATGGTTTGGTTTATGGAGTGTAATATGTTTTATCTGCCACAGAAAACAGGCATGTGACCTAAGAGAAAAGCTAAAGCAGCCATATTGCCACCGTTGAAAAGATACTACATTTTCAGTCTTACCACATAGCTAAGCATGCAGTTTTCATGTAACAGTAAGTTCTCTGGCATGTCTTAATGTTTTCCTGTATCTTATCATTAAGAATAACAGGAAGATTAATGTTTCTTAATTGGTCTTCATTCGCCACTGTTTGCATATTTTGATTTTTCTGAAACTATTTTGTGTTGAAACATTGTTTATCAGGAGAAATTTGTACAACTTTCATAATATCCTGATGAACAGATTTCCAAATCTATTTGTATGCAGGTTATCTATGCATTGTTATTCTCACTGGTAGAAAATCAGACTAGGTCAGAATTGCAGTGTGATTCAATTCATGTAACATGCATACTCACTTTGTTTTTTATTTAATTTTATTTCTGTATATGAACTGGTCTGCACTGGACCCTTTTTAGCCATAACCTGAGTCATAAGACCAAGGATAAGTGCAATATATATGGAGAGGTCAAAATAGCCAGTCAAATAAGATGTTAAGAAAGGAAACCGGAATACCAAAAGAAAACCTACACAGATTTTTAGAGAATGTACAAAGTCCATACAGTGAACAGAGTTCAGGACTGACCCTGAACCGCAAAATGTGAGGCAAATTTTTTAAATACTGAGCCATCATACTGATTTCTTTATTTGCAGTTCAGCATAACCGGAAATTTGTTTGAAATATTATGCTTATTATTTATTTTACTTGACTTTTAATTATAACCAGGAATGAATACTAATCCCAGGGGCTATTTTTAGGCTCAACCCAGGTTTATTTGTAAACCAAGTGAGGAGATTATATACAGTGATTGTTACAGCACTTCTGGCAAGATTCTATATAGAAATATTGGAAGTAAAATTTGGTACTTGCATAGTTACTGCAGCCAGAGACTTACAGCAACAATAACATTTTTCATAGTCTCATCTTGGTTTCTCATAAACCTTTTATTCACAGGTGATAACATAAAAGAAACATTTATGATGCAGTTTATCTATTTATTTATTTATGTATTTATTTGCATTTGCTGACTGCAAAGACAATATATGCTGTTGAGTCCTGAAGAGAAAAGCTACAATATTTACAAGCAATTATGCACATTATTGGTGACTCCAGTATGGAAAAAAGCATTTTGTTTAATTGATACACAGTTATTTGAACCAGATCTCTTTAAAAACTTAGAAAGTCACCAGTCAAAATAGCGATACTACCAAGGTTGCAAAATATTTTTTTTACTGGTGGGTAAGCCCCCTGCACCCATAAACAACATATAACATATAATATACATCTTTCTGAATATATATATATATATATATATATATATATGTACACATATGACTTTTTGGAAAGTTTAACTGCAATCTCGGACATTGTATATAAAATTTTCAGGGGGTGTAGGGGATGTCTCTCACCCCCTGCAAAAACACACTTTTATATATATATATATATATATATATATATATATATATATATATATATATATATATATATATATATATATATATATATATATATATATATCTGAATCTACTTCATATGATCGACACTTCAAAATGCCGAATTTCATATGGCCGAGACCATATGATCGGCATTTGAAATGCAAACATATGAAAAAAAAAAGTAAAACAACAACACTTTATTAAATACTGCTAGCTCCACCCCCCACAACACACGTAACTTAAATATACCAACTCCGAGATAGCACTACAGTGCTGGGATGGAAATCTTTCCATTCCGCACTGTACAGAGATGCCGGTTCCACATTGTCTCAGCCATATGAAATTCGGCATTTTGAAGTGTCGACAATGTGAAGGGGACCCACACACAAATCCATTATCACCGAAAATACTTTACTGAAAGCGCTTTCACCAAAAAAGTGCTTGCAGTAAAGTATGTTTAAAAAAAAAAACACAATATTAAACTTACTTTATGTACCCCCATACTTTAATATTCTCACTCCGAGGTCGCACTACAGTGGGGAAAAGGGAATTTTCCCTTATCCGCACCGTAGTACGACCGGCACAATGAGCATACTTATCTGAAAGTGCTGCTTCGGTGAACAGCACTTTTGGTTAAGTATGCTTGGTGATTGCTGCTTCGCTGAAAAGTGCATTCGGGGATCTGTACGGATCCCATATATATAATATTAATATATATATATATATATATATCTATATCTATATCTATATCTATATATATATATATATATATCTCTATATCTCTATATATATATATATATATATATATATACATATATGTGTGTGTGTGTGTGTGTGTGTGTGTGTGTGTGTATGGGTGGCACAGTGGTGCAGCATTTATCTAGCACTTTCACCTCAGAGCAAGAAGTTTTCTAATTGGATTCTCATCTGGGGTGCCTTCCCTTGTGACATCCGCATGTCCTCCCTGTGTTCGTGTGAGTTTCCTCTGGGTAATTCGGTTTCCTCCCACATTCCAAAGTCATGCAGTAGGTGGACTGGACACACCAAATTGGCCATAAATATGAGTGTGTGTATGTGAGTGAGGTGTGCCTCACCCCATGTGTAAACAGGGTCTATATTACACGATCGAAGAGACTTTTCTTCAAACACATAATGTTTGAACCCAAAACATCGAAAACAGTAAACTGCGAACGGCCACGTCTGCGAATTTTTTCCTAGGGAAAAAATTCACAAGGCCGCAAGCAAACAACACAAACTTCACAATCCTAATAAAGTGGGGGCTGTGCCCCCCACAACCCCCCCTAACTAAATATACCAACTCTGAGATCGCTCAACATTGGCGAAAAGGGCAAACCGCGACAACGGCCAACTGAACTAGGAAATAATTTGCACACGTAGCCATTCGCAGTTTAGTGTCTTCGATGTTTTGGGTTTGAATATTACACATTCAAAGAAAAGTCTCTTTGATTGCGTAATAGGGAGCCTTGTAAACATGGTAGGAAGGTTGAGCCCCAGGCTAGCAACCCGACCTTGCAGAAACTGTAACCTCTACTGAAACAACAAGTACTGGAGAGTACTCATTGCCTGATGTGCTGAACAGCATGAAGTGGATGAGAGAGAGTGCGATACAGAGAGAGATAGAGTTCGATATCAGGTCTCAGATTGCACAAACTCTGCTCGCACATTTTCCCTCTTCTTCATGACAGGACTCCAGAAATATTTTAGGTTCAGTTTTGTGAACTTCTGACATCTATTCAGCAAAACGTAGTAGGGGTCCTATCATGAATATAAAATGGAAGTAATAATATTTAAAACCATATAAACATAGAGTTATACAATTTCACATATAATGCTATCATCTTGAAATTCACAGCTTAAGAATTTCCCGGTCAACAAATGTTAAATAAATAAATAAAATATAATTTGTTACTCTATAAGAAATGGGCTATACTATGAAATCCAGATAACAAGAAATAAGCTAAATGGAACAAAACATAGTGTAATATGGCCTAGCAAGTTATCCATCATGTACATTTTCACTGCCTACTGAGGTGCTCCTTAAATTCATGCTTAATTGCTCTGTTTGCGACATTACAGCTTAAAATCAAAGGACATTTAAGTTATGTAATTCTAACACAGTAAGGAGATCCTGTATCACTGTATTTACTCAGACTTTTGGGAATGCTACTTTGGTGTCCTGCCAAGGATCAAAGTTCATGGAGGGGTTTGTGCCATGATGAGACCTTATATATGGCTGGACATTCTCTTGCATCACAAAGTCAGTGTGTACATATGGTGTAATAACTGTAAAATGCATTCGGTTTATAACAATTCTTATGTTTAATTTTTGAATTGTTAGAATTAGTAAATGCTGCAGGTATCACTGCAGGCATTGCAAGGCACTGTGTGAGTTGTTTACTTTGTACTGTTTTGTTTTATGTAAAAATAAAATAAGTTTAAAATTAAAAAAAAGCATAACTTCAATTTAATATCTTTTGAGTTCCACCTTAAGAATTCTACCAAGTTCATGGATTGCCAGTTGTTAGAAGCAGTAAGAAAGGCATTTTATTTCCTAGTGGAAGTTAATTGCCTCCCTCCCTGCAGTCAGTCCCTTAAGAACTCTTTAATACATATTTTTCAACCAGCTTTGAGAAAATGTCCAATCCTGAAAAAGTGAAGTGGAACAAATCCTGTTTGCTTGTACTACAGTGATTTGAGAAGAGATGAATTTGAGAAAGATGGCAGGCCACTCTGAGTAATATGTCACGGCTTGATTGCTGGGAACAGAATAAATAATTACACAGTTTTACAGGTCTGCTAAGCTTCAAACAGCCACTGACCTACTGCTGGCATTCTGTACTGAAAGTGAGTAATAGTTCTTGCTACAATGTTTATAGTACTCTACTAAATGTGTTCTGCTGAAATAACATTTATCATTTTAGTGTGCCTTCTACACCTCAAATCCCAGCAAATTTGTGCAGAAGGTTGTAGGTTCTATTCCCACACGAGGTAGATGGATTGCTGACACTACAGAGCAGCATTAGATAGTACTGCACTCCTGTCTGTGTTGTCCTTCGGATGAGACTTTTAACCAAGGTCCCATTTGCTAGAGATGCTGGTAGGTCAGGTGGATTTAAAGATCCCATAGCATCTATTGAAAAGAATAGGGGAAGTTTCCCAATCCCAGGCCAAATTTCCCCTGGTAGTATAAATACTGACTCAGGTCTCCCTTGAAAAGAGACTACTACAAGGAGACTAGTAGGACTAATATAGTCAATAAACAATAAATAAAATAACATTAAAACAAAAATAAACTGCATTGGATGGAAAAAGAGAATCATCTGGTATAAAAAGTGCCATTTGTTAGTGACTTATTAGTGTATTAATGTCATCCAGAATCCACAAAGCAGACACTGCATAAGTGATTACGTTACATGTTATGAAGTGAGCTAGTGTGTTGGTGCACAGGAATAAAACTCTGACTACAGCTCAGAAGGCATGCCATCCTCACCAATTACTGAGTAGGAGACAGAGTTCAGGACGAGCGAGTCTAAAATGGCCTTGTGTAAGTGGCTGATGAAGGATCCCCCATCCATGGTGGCAAGGGTGCTGCAAGATCCACTGCCTTCAGTGAGGTCAAGTGGACATTGAATGTACTCTGACAAGCTGGCTTGATGTGCTTTGCCCAAAAAGCACACAATGAAAATTCTAGGTCTTATGCAGTTTTCAATTATATTTATACTGAAATTGCAGTTCCTTTGTAAGCTTGTACTAATGCTCTAAACCCTGATGAAATTACATCAGAAAGTTTGTTTAGAAATGTACGTTTGCCTGTTTATACAGAAATTTGGATCACCAAACTTCAGTGTGGATTACTGATGCCCACTTATCTAAAGCATACATCAACAGGCCTGTACTGTGTGTCTATCCAAGTATCTGTATGCATCTATCTTTATATCTGTTCTTACATCTATCTCTTTCATTTGCTATTTTTGCACAACCACTCCCATTTCAGCAACTTTCAGAATTCCCTCTTACCACTGCCTAATCAGACTATTCATTCTTTTAGAAGATGAGAGCTGAGCAGCAGAGAAGGGAGCCATCATGCATCCAAGGTCAATGTTTTATGAGATATTAAGATCCTAACAAACATCTCAACTGTACAGATTTTCACAGAATGTCCAGATTTTTACCTCATATTTTTGGTCTACTTCTCATAAAATTGTGGTTTGCTAGCAAATCACTGGGAAATCATTTGAGGACTGAAGTCAAAAAATAATGACAGCCATTTGAGTTTCAGACTTCATACCCTTCAGAAAACTGATATTAATAAAAAATCTGTTATTCTATTAAGTTTCTAAGTTTGTAAGAGCAATATTTAAAAACTGTCCCTAATTTGGGCCTTTGCCCCCCACCCATTATTTATGGCTTTGTCCAGATTTCTAGCTATAAGTGGTTTAGACGTATGATCCTAACTCCTTGTAGATATTTTTAATTGTCCCAAGGTTTGTCATATAATGGGCATCTATAAGGGCAGTTAACTCCTAAAGACTGCCCTGCCTGTTAAAGCCAGTGTTCCCTCTGGTTATCTGGATTCCATAGTGGGATGAGTGCCTGAACATGTGCCTACACATCTTTCCTGAAGGGTGTCAAAAATGGCCCTACTTCTCCATTTCCCCTACACAAGCTCCAGCAGGTGACCATGCTACTATTCAAACACAGGTCACTTGAGTCATAATCAGAGCTTTATCCCTCTACACCAGCAGATTCAACTATCTATTTAACTATCTGGCTTATCTATTAACTCTTTGTCTTTCTACGTGTAACTATATGGAGAGATAGATAGATGCACATGCACACACATGTCTATATATATATATATATATATATATATATATATATATATATATATATATATATATATATATGGTTTACTATTATAAAGTCGGTGTAGCATTGCACGCCTATGCACTATTCGAACTACAGATGTTCGAACAGTTTATATGTGTGCCGGCCATGTAATCGAATGGAATATTTGCGAATGGTGTGTGCATTTGCAAATATAACGTTCGATTATGTACAGGGATTGTGGTACAGTGCGGTAAAGGAAATACATCCCTTTCCTCACTGTAGTGCCATCTCAGAGTTGGGCGGGTGTGGGGCCCATAGCCCCACACAGGGGGATGCAGGGATGGTAGGTTTCCTACTTAGGGAGTTACGGGAAGGGTGGGATTGCTGTTAAGTGCCGAAAATGTTGTGTTCGACATTTGCAGCATTAACAGCTGTTTTTCGACATTAGGGCCATTAGGTGGTGTACTTCTGGTGAAACACTTCGCTCATAAGTACCTGTTTTTTTTTAACTTTCAAGATTTTAATAGTAAACCTATATATATATATATATATATATATAGATATATATATATATATATATATATATTGTTTGTCTTTCGGCTTTTCCCAGTTAGGGGTCGCCACAGCGGAATTCCGGTCCGTTAATGATTGGCAGTAGATTTTCATGAATGCCGAGGTGCCAGCTTGACGTTCAACCTTCAATGAAGGCACGCCCATTTACGCATGTCTTTTGAATGCCCACCCAACCGTGGGGAGGACATGCAGACTCCACACACACACACACACACACACACACACACACACACACACACACACGTATACATATATATATATATATATATATATATATATATATATATATATATATATATATATATATATATATATATATATATATATATATATATATATATATATATATATATATATATATATATATATATTATATACACACACAGGGATGCACATGCCTACAGATACAAATACATGTTTATTGAAATGGCATAGACATTGGGCGTAATGAATCCACATGCCTCATTTCAAAATACAGATATTCTTAAGTGCATTCTTTGCAGATTGCTACCACATTTGTGTGCATCCTATGTACATCATCACCTCTACAATAAATTAGAAATGCAATTCTTAAACTGCTATCTCAACCATAGTTAAGGCAAAATGTGTGAATAAAACTGCAGCTTCAACATGTGCTAATAATAAACATAAAGGTGCAGTTAAAAAAGTAAAAAGTAACTAAATGTATCAATACAAAAGAATCAGAAAATTGAATTGTTGGCAATAGACTCAATTCTAGTCAAGTAAACTGAAAAAGATTAAGTACTCAAAAATAACTGACATATAAAACTGAAAGTTATGTATCAAAAGTTATGTTACATTAATCTGGTAAAATCATATCAAAAAGTGACCTGACACATTAAAAAATTAAAAACTCATTCAGAACTAGAGTAGAAATCCACCATGTGGTAGTCCCTTTATAAACACCTGTGGTAAGTATATAAAACTCTATTCAGTACACAGCTTGTGCAAATATAGTAGTTATAGATTCTTATTTAAATGAATGGACAGCAGATATTTAAACTAAACATAACAGTAAGAAATAGATAAATTAAATAATCTGATGCCTAGTTTGTGTGAAACATGACATACCTTGCAGTAAAGTTTTGTATACCAACAACACAAGTTGTGTCATCCATCAAACAAACCATAACACTGCATATTCTGTTTATCATTTTTTTGTTCTTTTTATGCAGGATATGCAGCTCTTTGTGAGTCTGTTTTATAGTGCTGAAGACAAACTTACTATTTCCCATACTACTTACCAAAGATTCTGAAACTATCTGAACACCACAATTCAAACACTGTAACAGATAAATTTGTGCTTCACTCTACCACCCTGTGTGGGGATCTTTGCCCCATGACCCCTGTTCATAAACATTCTACTTTTACAGTTTAAACAACTTTGATAAAATGAGAACAATTGTAGTTCCTTTTTGTTCAGTAAGTGTGACCTCAGCATTAGCAGACATTGGGGTTATGAAGCCAGAGTCTCCACATGGGGAAATGGAGGCAAACAGCCTCCATACCTACAAAACAACATGTCCTCTTAGACAACTAATTATACATATGGTAGAAGTCAGGTCATAAGTTGTACATTAGGTGAATAGCTGTACCTCTAGTTAGTTCAATTAGCCATCAGAGGGAGGTTGGCATAGTGGTTAAGATATTTGCCTTTCAGACACAAGGTGCAGGGCTTGTTTCTCACATGGATTCATAGGCTATGCTTAAAATGGCCCAAAAGGGCAGTTAGCCTAGTACTAATCTTTGAACCTAGACCCATTATTATAAACATATTATGGCATGGGCTGCATTCTGCCATTGCTTTGAAGTCATTTTTATATCTTTATAATGTGTTGTTTGTATGCATGAGCACATAAGTCACAATGAGTTCTCAGTAGGATCAGGCATGATGAAGGAAATCAATCGGCAGTTCTGAAATCATCAAACCAGACCGCCGTGTTAATGAAAAATCATCATACGTGTGTGCCACCCAGTAAAGAATTGCTACCGTTAGTATAAATGAGTAAGCATGTCTACCTAAAAGCAAAGTTGCTTTCCTCTGATCATTTTAAAATGGTCTATATTGTTTTGTTGTTATTATACAATGAAAAGCAACATTTTACTGCTCCTGTCTATAAATTCTGCTGCCCATCTGACATCCACATTGCTGTATCATAGACAGAATAGCATCTGTAGGGTGTCTTAGTTGTATGGGATATGGCATAGTACAGACAGATTCAAGCTTTTCAAATAATCAAGTCAATATTGCTGTATGTTGCTTCCATATTACATAGTGCATCAAAGTAATGTTTACAAACATGTAAAGTGAGGTATTCCTTATACAGGTAAAAGATTTTCCCATCCCTGTCTATCCTACCTCATACAGCACAGTATTTTATTCAAAAATACAATGGTGTTGTGTCAAACAGAGAGTATTTGAATGTTATATTAGTTCTATCATGCTTAACACAGCTCTAGACTGCAGTACTTATATCAGTTTTTGTACAGCAATAAGCATGTTAGTCCTATGGTGAATTCAGCTTAAACAGAGCAGTTAAGATGCCTGTTCACTCTGCTAAGCGTTTGATTCTAAGAGTTTTAGTTAATAATTAGATGCGCTGTGTGAATGCTGCTAATATGCAAAGATGTAATATTAATCTATAGTTAAAATTCATATAAATTATGAAGGCTTCAGCTGCATTATCCTTAACAAGTGACCGACCTTTTGTCACTACTAATTGCTCTGCCTTCTCCTTATCTCACATCTGCATTCACATCACAGAATAGCATTTTTTCTTTTGTGCACGTCTATTTTTTCAGTGGCACCTCATCTAGTGTCTGTACATTATCATCAATGATACACTTTCTCCTGACTACCAGTTGGTATACATTCTGTGCAACAGGCATAACAGAATATATATATATATATATATATATATATATATATATATATATATATATATATATATATATATATATATATATATATATATATATATATATATATATATGTTTTTCTTTTCTAGACTATTGCAAGGCATTTACATATCTTATTTGGTGCAATGAACATTTAAATCTAAATTAAATAGGGTACGGAGTGAGTGACACTGCACAGCAGTGTAATATGACTTACAGTGGCCAAGGATTTGTTTCTCCTTCTTCTGTACCATCCTACTTATCTCCAATCACTATACACATATTTATTGTTTGGGTTCCTTTGAATTCTGGTACAGTGCAATTAACTTAAGGTCCTACAAGGACGTATGACCATATACATACATGTGTACAGTGATTTTTAGAGACGCTACAAGTTTATGAGTGAATTCCCACATATTAATATTCCCTTTAAACCAGGACTAGGCTGAAATGTGTAACCTAGACAGTCATGTATTTTTTGTTAAGTCAGAAAATTTCTCTTCTTAGCTAGTGATGATCTTAGCTGTATAAAGACAGTAAGCATATTTCTTCCTAAGTTGCAGTAAAAAAAAGGCCTAAAGTGAAAATTTGTCAGATTTCAATAAGGATTCATATGCTATGCACAACTTCACAATCTGTTATACATCTGTTGCTAATTCCACTATGTCACTGTAAGTTGTTCATTCTGCTATAATGTACTGCCTTCTGCATCCATTGCTAACTGCACTGCATCGCTCAGGGTTACACAGTTGGCTATGCTCCATTACCAGCAACATCCAGTGCCAAATGCATTGTATTACTTGTGTTACTACAGGCTATACATATTGACATGCTGTGCTGCCCTGTACATCCAGTGCCAACTGCAGTTAGTCACTATAGGCTATGCATATGTTTTGCTGCCTTCTGCATCTAGTGACAACTGTACTGTGTCACTATGGACTACACATTCTGATATGTAGTGTTGCCTTCTACATCCAGTGCCAACTGTACTGTGTCACTGTAGGCTGCTGAATCTGCTATGATTTACTGTCTTCTGTATCCAGTGATAACTGTACTGTGGCACTGCAGGTTACACGGTTGGCTATGCTGTACTGCAGCAGCATCCAGTGCAAATGGCACTATGATACTTGTGTTACTACAGGCTATACAGTCTGGCATGTTGTGCTGTCTTCTACATCCAGTGGCAACTGCACTGAGTCACTACAGGTTATTCAGTGTGATATGTTGTGCCACCCACTGTGTCCAGTGATAGCTGTATTTTATCACTACAGATTACACAGTCTGAAATGCCATGCTACCCTCAATATCCATTAACAGCTGTACTGTGTCACTACAGGCTAAACATTGTGATATATTGTGCTGCCCTCTGCATCTGGTGACAACTTTACTGTGTCACTACAGGCTACACAATCTCTTGTACTGTACATAGTTGGCACTGCATGTATTTCTCCCCTTCCTTGTCTCACTATTAAAATGTAGGGCACATGGAGCCATTGCTCTATAAAACTGCCTCAAGGCACTGCCTGCAGTCCATCCTGACCATGGTATGCTGTGTAGCTGGCAGTTTGCAGGCATTTAATAGGAACATCACAAGGAGCTGCTTGTTGCCATGCTATTCCTTCATACTTTATGGTGCACTGGGCACTTGCTGATGATACACAAATGATTTTTCTTCTGAACTGTGCATCTGTTAACAGCTATGCTGAGAGGTCATCCATGTTACCTTGACTGCACAACACACAGAGTAGCTCTGAGCTCCACTACTGACTTATTTAGTTATTTAATTTTATTTTTTTGCCTGGCTCTGCTTGAAGTAGATACAACAAAAAGCTTACTGGTGAAATAGTGATATGGAAGGAGTAAAAGGTGGGAATGTCATGTATTTTCATTGACATCAGTTTAATTGAAACTATGATCATTGAGACAATGTTATTGAAAGCCACTTTCTTGAAACTCCCAAATAAAGAAATCCTGCACTGTCATTATTTGTTTTTTTTTTTTTTGTATTAAATCTTGATGGAACGTGTGCTTTCATATGAGAGTTTAATTTCATTAGTTTAATGTAGAATTAGTATTATTGCAACCAAATGCTGCTGATTTGTGCAGGAACAGATTCCATATCTCCAGGTTGCTTGTTCAGCCCCTACTGTTGTGTGGATTAATATACACATATAAAGGATATATAGTGGAAAAGCCTTACCCTTCCCTACACGGTCACTACATAGGAATCTGACCTCCAGCAAAACAATGATTTTACTTATATAAATACATACATACAAATATTTTAACCACGGGCATTAATGCCCTTCTAGCCGGCTAATATACCAAAATATTCATTCCCATAATGTGTCCAGGCTGTTCTTAAAAATATCTAAACTAATGCTTACTTTAATGTAATTTGGTAGTCTATTCCATGTATCAGCTGCTCTCTCAGACAACCAATTAGTACACTTCACATTTCTATAGAACCTTTATATTTTTATTTTATTAGTTATTTAGGAAGTTAGTTAATTAATTAGTTATTATGTTAACTGACTTTTTAAATGAAAATGGCTTTCAGTTGCTTGTTAAATTACATTCATATGAATGGACAGAGACAAAGAGAGAAAAAATAAGAGAGCTAGAGGAATGGGGAGAGGGGGGCTCAGGGATAATAATAAAAAACATGAACGTGCAAGAATGATTGGGTGAGAGTATTTTGTTCATACTAGTAACACTACGTAAAATATTCATTCATGACTCCCTCTGCTCAAGCTTACACTTTACTACCTTCTTTAGAGAATCATAGCTAGGCCATCTGGTGCTATGTGCATTTCTCCAAACTGGTGCCCAACAGCATTCAAAACTGAGGAGCAAGACTAACAAAGGTATATGTAGAAAGCTGCTTCCTACAGCAGTAACACGCAGTGAGGTGCACTTGCTACGTCATGCTAACACACTGAGCAATTAGTTCGTGACTGCAAATGGAGTAACAACATATATTTATGAAAATAACCTCATGGTTTCATAAATCAGTGCAGGTAATAACACTCATACAGCATTGGCACCTGATGACTTTGTCCTTTAGCCGCTTACTCCCAGGGCAATATGTTTCAAGTTTGGCTCTTTAACTATTCATTCTATTACAGCACTTTTCTATTTCACATATTATATTGTTTCAGTGGTTCTCCAATGCAAGCCATCAGGTGATATTACCAAATACTCAGATTTATTTGTTATGGGTTTGTGCTGAATAGTATTGTCAAAACAGGCAAAATATTTTAAGTGTAGAAATGAACTTCAAACCAACCATGAGAAGCCTATTTATTGTGTAGAAACAGCCTTCTTACAAATGAATACCCACTCATTGAGTTTATACCCACAGTCATACTAAAAAATTAGCTATTTTAGTTAATTGCATTTTGAAAGGGTAGCTCAGTGGCGTAGTGGTTAGCACTGCACTTTTACAGCACACAGTTCTCCATTTCTGTTCTCAGCTATGGTGCTTTCTGTACAATCTGCACATCCTTCATTTGTGTCTGCAACTCTGCATATATTTTGGTTAGGTAGTCTGTTTTATTACATATCCAAAACAAGTAATTCATGGGAGCTGGTGAGTGTGTGTGTGTGTGTGTGTGTGTGTGTGTGTGTGTGTGTGTGTGTGTGTGTGTGTGTGTTCACGCACATTCTGTAAAGGACTGTCACTGTATTAAAGGCAGGCGTCTATGCTTTATCCCAGTATAGTAGCAGAATATGCATTGTTTCTCCTCCAACACTCTATTTTAGTAAGAGGGTAATCAGAGAATGAAATAATGTTTCTTTTTATAAGTATATGAGAAGTCCCTCCTGTCAGTATATGTTCATGGATTAAGAGTAAAACTACTTTGTAAATTACCATTAATCCAGCACAAGGAAAATACTGGGGCATTACATTCGTGAAATTATACATTTCCATATTTGGCAAGGAATGAAACATGATTTGTAGTAACTTATTTCTGAGTATTTCTTTAACTGTGCTGGGGATCTACAATTTATATTACTGACAAATGCTGCTGTTCTTTTTTTTAGAAATGTTGAAATACCTATAGCATTTACCTTTATAGCAATAAAAGATAGATGGTATTTCCCCTTTTGCATCTCATCTCAAGGATACAGGTATGCTGCTAATAGTCAGGTGCCCCCAACAATACATTATAAGTGAATTATTTGAGACTGTAGATCCAGTGCTCAAGTCCTGACCCTTTCCACAGGTGAGCACTTTGATGAATGAAAGGCACGGATCAGATAGCATTGCATATTGATAAGTTAATGAACACAAATAATCATCTCAAGAAATGCCATTAGAAAATAAACAATGTGCATAATTTTTCTCACCAGGAATTTAGATGCACCTGGCTGTATTTGTTCTTTATACTTTTCCTGAGTTGAGAAAATAGTTTGTTGGAACTAGAAGTGAAAGAATAGAGAGGCATGTGCAATGCATGCATGAACATATGCAAACAGTAAATCATGTACACACACTCATATCTGTGTAGTTATGCATATGAATTTCTAAACAAACACCTATTTAATCAATGCGTTGATACCTGTGTATAAGCATGCAAAATGAAGTCAAGAACATAGATACATATAGATACACACATAAAATTTATGTAAATATAAGCAGTACAAGTGCAAGTATATTCACATTAACTCATATTAGATGAATATCTACAGTTGCATATGCAAGGATTTATTATATTCTTATGCACACGACAAAAGATATAATGTACCTTTGTGTACATCCACATATAAAAGTACACATTTTATTTATAGCCAAATGCAAATATATGCACATACATGCATATAAAACACATATGAATATTCCTAAATATGCCAGTAAGCATGATAAATGTATTACATATGTAGATACACTCGTGTATGTGCTTATAAACCTAACTCTAGTACACACTCCCTAAAACACACACACAGACACACACACACACACACGCACACACACACACACACACACACACACACACACACACACACACACACACACACACACACACACACACACACACACACACACACACACACACACCTGCTAATCTGAGCAAGCAGAATGAAAGAAAAGCATCTGCTCTTTGGAGCAGGAGCCTTTAGCAGCATACTTGTGCCAAAAATGATTTGTCTAATTGTTGCTGAATGCTCCTGATTTCAGAGCCCAGTGGCTTTGATGAGCTCTAGCATTGCCCTTCATACTTCCTCACTCCCAATAAACTTGGGTAATTAGCATCCTGACCACTCAATTAATTAGGCAACACATTTAATTATGACAAACTACATTATGTGCTTGAGTCCAGAGTCTGACCGGCATTAGCATCAGGTTATGTTCAGTAACAATTTGATTTGAGAGGGAGTTTATTGACCAGAAAAGACATATGATGAGATTAAAATAATCAGTTGAACCAGTTCAGTGATATTGGCTTGTTGTTGCCGAAGGCCTTGGTTATAAAGAGATTGAGGTTGATCAAATTAGTCCCTTCATTCTTATTAAGAGCTAATGCATAACCTGATAGATATTGGCAGAGAGGGAAAGCAAGGAGTGATGCAGAGGGCTTTTAAAAGCAGATACACATGACTATTTTAGTTCTGTCATGATAAAATTCACTTACACAAGTTAGGTCTTTCTGTCATTGCCATGCTCTTAGCTAACATTGTCACATTCTAGTGTGTGTTTACATGTTGCCTAAAAACATTCTTGCATTTTACCAATGGACAGACAGCTCATACATTCCCTTAGAGAATATCTGATTATTTTACATTTCATTACAGCTATATTTCATAACCAAACACTCCAGACAATGAAGCCTGCCCTTGAAGGCCTTCAAAGATTTACATAATACCCACATTTCAATGAAAACTCTGAGGGATCTCATTATTTAGGCCCCTTTTGCTTTACATATGCTAGTATGAATTATTGTACCCCGTTCTCTGATTACTTAGATATTTTCTTCAGAGAATTTCTCATTTTGGTCTACCAAAACACGGGTTTATCTTTCAGTTCATTCTGTGAAACTAACTGCCAATTTCTCAAATAAATGTTGGAAAATGATTTCTGTAGAATAAATGGTTTGCAGTATCATGTTGAAACATATTATTGCTCATACCTATTTATCTTTAACAGTCAAAAAAAAAAAAACTAGTAGTGGCGATTAAAATTCATAGGAGAGGGTGTACTTTATTTTTTACAACAGAAGGCTTCTATGTACTCTTTGTAATTATTGATAGGAAAACTTTGTGTAGGCTTAGTTTATTTACTTAATAAGGCATGTACCAATAAACACCTCTAACTTTATAAAAAAATATTGGTATTCTTACGAGGAGCAAGGCTAAATCTAAGGGTAATACATGACGATATTTAGAATTATACTTTTCAGCTGGCTAAATAATACAAGACTTGGAGAGGTGTGGAACTGTGAGTAACTAGCTTTTCATCAAAAGGTAAGAGAATTAAATTATTTTAATTATTTAAATTATTCATAAATATTTAACTTGCACTTATAGTGAACTGTGTGGTGATACTACATTGTTGTTTTTGCTCTGTTCAATCTGTTTGCATTTTTTAGCTTGTTTTGGGACCTTAATCTTGTATTTTAATTAGCAGTTGTGGGAAGATTATGTTTCTGCATTTTTCTGCTCTTCTATTTCCACAAGTAGAATTACAATTGTGGCAGAACTGTGTACTACTGCCAGATTTGTGGCCTAGTCATTTATTACTGCATTTTTTTTTCCATAAAAAATGTTACTGGTAAATTTCTGCATAATCTGGTGCCTTACACACTAGTATAAGTTTAATAGTGAGGGGAATATTCTCTACTCCAGTTTGTGGTTAAGTGCTTTTATATTCTGCTAGTCATTTAGCTGCCTAAAGTTGCATTCTGTGTCTGCCCCATCCCGCACTAATAAAGTTTCTAAAAGAGCTCCAATATTGCCATTATTTGGTGGAATGCTCTAGCTAGTCTGCTCATTCCTTGAAATCTTTTCTTAACCCTCTGAAATGTTTTCCCAACCATCACACCCTTTACATGTGTCTCTGGCCTCCACCCCATATGATAATCTGATTTCAGTAGTCATCCCTCCTTCTTTCATTGCTACTGATTGTTGTATAAGCTACTGATGTACCCCTCCCACCCATTGTTTTTCATAGAGCCATGATACTGTCCACCCAGCAAGCCAGTTCTGCTCTTGAGTAAACCTGCTTTACTACATATTTACTCCTGCTCATTTTCCTGGAGCTCAGCAAAGCCTGAAGTCCTAGCCTGCATTCCAGAAGTGTTTTACTTGTATCTAGTGCCATCCAGGCAAGGGAAAGTACACACGGGCACATGCGTGTGTGTGTGTGTGTGTGTGTGTGTGTGTGTGTGTGTGTGTGTGTGTGTGTGTGTGTGTGTGTAGAGAGAAAGAGAGAGAGAGAGAGATATTGAATACTCGTAAGTGTGTATACAGGTGGAACAAAGTGGTCAGAAATATTATTTCAAAATGCCCACATAAACTTAAAGCAAAATGGTTTTACACATTTACCAAATATATTCCAATAGTTTAGCTGAACTATTTCTTAAGTAATTGTGCTTCCTGCATTTTCTCAACAGTTTTGTGAAAGTATCCAGTAAATTATTTTCTGTCTTTTCCCCGTCTACCTCATTTCTGATATACATAATTCCTATCATCATGGAAAAGGTCATTAAAGTCATAAAGTTAATGTTTTCTTCTAGCATTTTGTGCTCTTTTTCTGTGTACAAAAGTCATTTAGCCTTAACTTATATTATCTAAGTGTCAGGCTAATTTATTCCCACTTTCCCTATTAGTGAGACATTTCAGAGGAAGGAGTTTCAACAACAAGAGCAGCAACAGTGCTATTAAAAATGCAAAAAATACATAAATGTCTAACCTGTTTATGAATTTTGGCAGCATTGTAATGTTAACTAATATCTAATTTCCAATTTGGACCATATATCTGTCACATGGATCCCACTACCTTTGATAATGCCACTACCAAACCACTGTATTAGAATGGGGCCCCCAATTGCCTTTCCCCAGGTCTCCCTCAGACTTTTTTATCAGTACACAAGCTGTACTTTATTATAGTTATATTATAGTTTAACAGTTAATCTTAGAAGTTTTGTGATTGTGCCTATTCTGTTGATTGTAACCTTGTTTTCTCTTGCCTTGTTATATTTTCTGTAACTTTTACCCCACCTCCATATTCAGTCTAATTCCCCTCTGCATCCAGCCATGTCGTAAATTGCACAAATTTTCCCTTAGAACTAGCTGGTTTCTCGGTAGTAGCACTAAAATCTGAACCCCTGTGACTAGCACTTGCTCTAGAACATGCTGGAAAGCACTAGGAAGCCTTAAACTGATACAAGCACTCAACTCTCCTGTTAATAAGGAGAAATTAATCATAGGCACTAAACAGCCTATAATTGCAAAGTACCTTGCAAAGGTAAGGGAAAACAGCTCTTGTACTTTACAAAAAAGCACCTAAACAGGCATGCCCAAGAGTCAGCTCCTGGTGATTTCTCCAGTCCACCTGGTGAATCTAGGCATACTAGGGCAAAGCAGCAACTGCCTCATGTACACAGACAACCCTCTCCTCCTACCACCCAACACTACAACCTGCGAGAGATGCACTTACATAGCCAAACTGGAAGCAAAGCTCTCTCCAGCCAAGATTGTGCTAGACAGTCAAGAGGAGAAGGTTAACACCTGCACTACACCTCAAGCAACACATAGCCCTTCAAAGCGCACACCATCAACACCCACACATAGCAACACTAAACCCTTATATGTGAAGGCCCTTAACATTAACCTGCCCAAGCAACAAGGAACTCCGAAGCTGAAATGCAAACAAACACCAGTCACAACCAAAGTGACACATAGCTCACAACACCAGTGTTCCACCCAACAACAGCCCCTAAGGCAAGAAAACATACTCAACACTTTAGTCATAGGTGACTCTATAGTCAGGAACACTGATGTCCCACTCACCAGGCTGAACAAGGAGAAAATTACAGTCAGCTGCCTGTTGGGTGCCAGGATTTGCCACATAATGCATGCACTCAAATCACTCCACAACAAGTACAAATACAGGACTTGAGATGTACCTCCCTGGACTACATGAAAAGAGACATGGAAGAGCTCTCGGATCATGTGGCCCAGGCAGGTATGACCCTAGCCCTGAGTAGCATCCTGCCTTCGCCTAGAATGATACCACAGTATAAGGACAAAATGATTGACTTCAACAATTGGCTAGGCTTCTGGTGTCATTCAAAGGGGATCCAGTATCTGTCAGCCTGTGATGACATGATCGACAAACCACAATACTTTGCCAGAGATGGTCTGCACCTGTCACCCCTGGGACTCAGGTTACTGGCTAAATCTCTTGCCACCCCTATAGTGCCTTTTTTAGTCAAGGTTCAAAGGACAAAACCACCACCGTAACAGATACAAGCATGCAAAATCTGAAGGTAATGCTATTCAATGCTAGAAGTCTAAACCTCAAAATGCACTCTCTCTCGAGACACTCCTAAAAATGGAGAACATCGATATCTGTGCAGTAACTCAGACCTGGTTCAAGGCTCCAGAGAGCACCCCTGCAATACCAGGCTACAACTCTTACCACATTTTTGGCCACCAAATCAAGACCGAAACATTAAAGGTGGAGGAGTGTCCATATTCACCAAGGATATTCACACCTCCAGGCTAGTTGCCCAACAGAATGCATCTGAAATTTTCCAGGTGTAACTAACACTAGGTAAGACTGCGATCCAAATTGTAGCTTGCTACAGATCCCCCACCATGCCCCAAGATTCTCACTACACCTTTCTAAACATAATGGAAAATAATAAGATACAACCAAACACCCTAATACTGGATGATTTCAACTACCCTGCCATTTACTGGGAAAACTACTTGGGTACCAACACCTTTTCCCAGCGGTTCCTGGAATTCATAAATTCCAATGCCCTGGATCAACTATTCCATTGTCCCACCAGGGGGCTCCAATATCCTAGACCTGGTCATTGCCAACATGGGAGATGTATGCTCCACACCAGTGGTCACCCACTCATTTGTCAGGTCTAACCATAAGCAAATCACCCTTTACATCCACATCCCACTTCCAGCCCCCAGTAAGGAAACCTCCGTAAAAAACTTCTCCAAAGCCAACTTCATGCGACTCAATTCAGAAGTGACAAACTTCATGACACCCGTGCAGATGAGAGCTGAAAGTTCAACTGCTGAATCTTACACTAAGGCACTGTACGAGCACATCCACTCAGGCATGAATCTTGCTAGCCCAAATAGAACCAAGATGCTCTCCTCCAGAAAAAGGAAACCAATATGGTGGTCCCCTGCCACAAACAAACTATACAACAGAAGAAAGAAACTGTTGCAGAAATGAGGAAAATTCCAGGATGCAAAAAACTCCCTTACCAACCTCACTAAAAAGCTGAGATCCCTCATAAAAATCCTCCCATGCTAGTTACGAAAATAAAATTGTCAAAGATTCCAAAGACAACCACAAGGCAGTATATAGTTATGTCAAGAATCTAAATGGCAATGCTCAGATATGCTCTGAGCTACAACAGAATGGCATTAAATATGCAGATTGATTTAGTGACAACTTCACCCCCCTCTCATGCCTTAAAGGTCCCATCTCAGTACCAAAAGATTGACAAATTCTGGTAATCACAGCCACACAGGTAAAAACCGCACTCTCCAAAGCTAAGAATACAGCATCCATGGGACCAGATGACATCCCGGGTTGTGTCCTACATGAACTACAAAATGAAATGGCACCTCACCTAAGTGTCATGTTTAATCATAGCCTCACCTCAGGCTTCGTGCCCACTGAGTGGCGCACAACTACAGTTATCCCATTCCACAAGGGGGGATCCTCCTTGGATCCTGGAAACTACTGTCCCATCAGTCTGACGAGCCGGATCTGCAAGGGCATGGAACTCATTATCATGGAACTTATAAACAAAGACATTGGCAACCTTAAAACACTGGACTCCACCCAGTTTGGGTTCGTGAAGGGCCGATCGTGTCTCCTGAACCAAAGAATTGACTTCTTTGAATCAGTCTCCAGACCTGTGGACGAGGGTAAAGTGGTCAATACAGCCTAGTTGGACCTCGCCAAGGCCTTTGACACCATCCACCACTCTGGAATCATACATAAACTTACTAAGCTGGGCATAAATCCCTATGTCACTCGATGGGTTGCCAACTGGCTTACTGACAGAACCCAGACTGTAAAAGTAGCCGACTCCAAATTCAAGACAAGTGACAAGTAGAGTACCTCAGGGTTCAGTCCTGGGACTGCTCTTGTTTGGCATCTACTTCTCTGAAGTACAGGCCAACACTAAGGGACTCTGGCTAACAAGGTTCGCAGATGACTGCAAACCGGGAGCTATTATTGAATCCCCAAATGTTGTGGATATTCTACAAAATGGCCTTACAGAAACAGATGCTTGGTGCCAGAGCCATGGGCTCAAGCATAATGCCAAGAAATGTACAGTTATCCCCTTTGGGAAAAACCATGTACACATGAATTACCATATAGGTGGCAGTACACTAAACACTGAAAGTTTGATGAGAGACTTAGGGACACAGGTAGACAGTGGTCTCACCTTCGATAACCACATTGCCACAACAGTCAGGAAATCTTTCTATGTGGCACACCTCATCACTAAGGGCTTTTTATCCAGAAAAAAAGGAGGTCATTGCCCCACTGTACTCATCCCTCATTATACCCATTATAGAGTACAATGCCCCGTTTGGTATGTACCTCACAAGACATCTGCAACACCTGGAAAGCCGCAGAAATACCTCACTAAAAGCATCACAGGCCTAAAGCAGATCCTCTATGCTGACCATCTAAAAAAAAACTCTAGCTATACTCTTTGCATATCGTCTACTCAGAGGCGATCTCTGCTTAACATACAAGGCCATGTCAAGCCCTGAGCTGTTGTACATGCTCCACTTAAAGAAATCCCAGTCCCTCAGACCCACATGCTCCAGGGATCTAAACCATGTCATCACAATGAACAAAGCATGTTGGAGGGATAGGTTCCTGACCGAGAGACTCCCCATACTCTGGAATAGACTGCCCATACCTGTCAAGCAGAGTGCCTCCTTGGCCCTCTTCAAAAGGAACCTTGACGACTGGATGGAAGATAGGAAATTCACCCCAGGGATCACGTCAGTCGCCCTGCAGACAGGGTCCAGGGAAGTAAATAATGTGGGAAGAAATATCCAGGGAATTGTTATGGCTAGGCTTGTATAGGACCTAGAGCCGATAGCCTAGTACCAATGTATAAACCTATGAACCTAGATCTACATGTATCACGCTGACCTTCACAAATTGTTTCCTTGGTAAACTTGTGTGGACCCACACTTTTACAGCTCCCTATTGCAAGGCTCCAATTTGCTCACCACTTTATCCCCATACCCATCTATGCCTATACTCTCTGTACCACATAATCCTATTAAACCAACCAACCACTCACATCCTTCCATAACATCTACCTTCTACCACCACTCACATCCTTCCATAACATCTGCCTTCTGCCACCATTCACATCCTTCCGTAACATCTTCTACCATTTCCCATCTGCTCTTAATTTAACACATTCTTTTAATACCACCCCATCTCATTACAGTTATACCCTCTAAATCATATAATATAATCCAATTGTATCATCAAATGACATCCTTCTACCTTAACTGCCTCATACCACCACCTTCCTTCTCTTAGTATATTACTCCCTTTTACATCACCTTTTAACTTAGCTTCACAACCCTCAGCTTTACACTTCCCAGATTCAAGCCTTATACAGCCTTACTACAGGACACCTACCTTCCTATCCCTTACCATAGTGTTCTCCATTCCAAATCATCAGGCCCACTCATATCATGCAACCTTATCAAGCACTCATATATACAACAGTTTGCACCACAATTTCACCTTTTCTCACAGTCTACCTGAACACTATAAATTATACAAACCTGAAGACGGGCAATGAACCCATTTCTTTCCTCCTTCTTTTCCTTTGGCAGAGCCGTTTCTACTTCAGCCTGCTTGTGACAAACTTCATTCACCATGCTCTCCTCCCCAAGTCACTTTACCACTTATTTTTATTTATTTATTTATTTGACATTTGTTAACTGGGTTAGTCCGTCTAAGCTTGTGCCCTTTTTCAGTGGAGGCCTGAGGAGAAATGCTCCAAAGTAAAAATTATACAATAATTAGATTCAGAGGACAAATAATGCAAGTCAAACATTTGCAGTGCAGAAATAAAAATACAGAGGTTCACAAAACAAATTGTACAAGCAAAAACTTCCAAGAACAAATTGTGCAGGCAAGATATTCAAAGTACAGAATAACACATTTGAATACAGATACAGTAATAAGTATATATATATATATATATATATATATATATATATATATATATATATATATATATATATATATATATAAAACACTTACTGACTCACTCTTCTTTGATTTAGTAACTCCAACCTTCCCTTTATAATTTCAAAATGGCCATTAAAATGCACACCACAGTCACAAACATTTACACATTCAGATATACATCTATCAATATTACATTGTTTCCTACCCTTGCCCAAAGGACAAATTCAGTAAGTTTTGCTTTCTTATAATAAAATTCACCAGATCTAAGACTTGGATAACAAATAGTGTCCCACCCTCCCTACATCATCTCTAATGAAATAAAATATCCCTTCTTAGTATCAATAGTTTAAACAATAATTGATTCTAGCTTGTAACCTGGTTAATTGCTGTGAGACCTGATATTATTGCAGTAACAGAAACTTGGCTGAAAGGCATATTCTATGCCCAAGGCAGGTATGTCCCTAGCCTTGAGCAGCATATTACCCTCACCTAGAATGATGCCATAGTATGAACAAAAAATGATCATTTCCAATAATTGGCTTAGTTTTTGGTGTCATTCAAATGGGATCCAGTTTCTGTTAGCCTGGGATGACATGGCTGACAAACCTTGCTGGTTTGCCGAAGACGGTTTGCACCTGGCACATCAAGGCTTTTGGCTGCTGGCAAAGGCTCTTGCCTCCCCCATAGTGTCTTTTATAGGCAAGGTCTCAAAAACAAAATTACTAATGTGAAAATTGCCAACCATAATAAAATAAGGGTTATGCTGATAAGTGCTAGGAGCTTAAATCAAAAAACTGTACACCCTGGAAGCACTTCTATCACTGGAGGATATAGATGTCTGTGCAGTCACAAAAACCTGGTTCAAGGCCTCAGAGAGCACCCCGACCATGCAAGGCTACAATACTTTCCACACCTTCAGACCCCAAAACGAATGTGTGATAACCAAAGGAGGCAGTGTTTCTAGCTATATTAGGGATAAAGTCATCTCCTGACTAGTTATATTTGATGGGTCTATATTATATGCTCAAAGAGACTTTTCTTCAAACATATATTCATCGACACCTAAAGAGCGAATGCTCTAAAGTGCGGCACATCCGCAAACTTTTCCCCCAGGAAAAAATTCAGTTGCCCTTTATCGGGAACTGCCCTTTTCCCCAATGTAGAACGATCTTGGAGTTGTTATATTTAGTTAATGTGGTGTGGTGGGCACAGCCCCCATGTCGGGGAATGTGGGGGGGGCAAAGCCCCCCCTCACTTGATTAGGGTTTTGAAGTTTGTTTTTTGTGTATGGCCCTGTGAATTTTTTCCTGAGGAAAAAATTTGCGGACGTGGTCATTCGCGCTTTAAAGCGTTCGCTCTTTAGGTGTCGATGATTATATGTTTGAAGAAAAGTCTCTTCGAGCATATAATATAGACCTAGATTTGACAACTCCATGGAATTACTTCAAGTTCAGCTTACTGTGGTTAAGACCCCATTCAAGTCATAGCTAGTTATAGATCCTCCTTCATGGACTATGATGCACATGAGGCCTACTTGACCAAACTGGATCAATCCAAATTTTGCAAAACACTCTGGTCATGGGAGATTTCAATTATCCCACCATCAACTGGTAAACTTACTCTACCCTTAACTCAGTAGAGCAAAAGTTCTTTGACTTTGTTAACTCAAATGCCCTGGAACAAATTGTTCAAACCCCAACAACGGGAACAAACATACTAGATCTAGTCCTCACTAACATGACAAACATATGCACCACCGCAACTGTCAGACCATCATTAGTCAAATCTGACCACAAATCAGTTGCCGTCAAACTGGCACTAACATCAGAACTCACAAAGGGTGAAGTCAGACCAAAAAACTTTACCAAAGCAAACTCTACCCTCCTAGAGGAAGGTGTAAATGCCTTTCTAGCCCCAACTCAGTTGGGAGTGGTAACTACACCAAAGCTTACACTAAATCCCTGTACAATCACTTGTTTATTTGTATAGGCTCAGGTGCTATAGAGAAAATCAATGCCAGAGCCACAAATAAAAACAAGCCACCCTTGTGAACATTCAGCATCAATGAACTTTACAACAGATGCAAAAAGTTGCTGTCTAAGAAAACTAAGGTGAGGCCCCAACAATGGAAAAGCAGCCTCCTCAGCCTCAACAGCCAAATAAGACAACTTGTCAAATATTTTAAGGGTAACTTTGAAAAACAATTAGCAGTCACAGCCAAGGATAACCATAAGGCCTTTTACAGCTACGTACATTACCTAAAAGGTAGGACCCAAGCATGTGTTGAACTAGTGACTAATGGTATCACACACACTGATCCTACAGTGATAGCAAACTTGCTAGTGGACAGATTTGGTGAAAATTTCACTCCCTTATCCCCTACAAACTATTCACAGACCTTGCCCCAACCCCCACCACACTTACATATCTGAAGAGCAGGTCATTAAAGTCTTGTCTAAGGCACAAAATGCAGCCTCTGCGGGACCAGGCAACATCCCAGGCTGTTTTCTAAACAAATTAAACATGAACTAGCATCACCATTACGTACTCTACTCAGTCACAGTCTACCTTACTTACTCACAGCCTAACCATGGGCTTTGTTCCTGCATAATGGAGAACAGCAACAGTTATTCCCCTCCACAAAGGTGGCTTAGCAACAATCCCAGGGAATTATCGACCCATAAGTCTGAACACCCTCATCAATAAAGCCACAGAACGTATCATCATGGACCTCAAAAATAAAGACATAGGCAACCTCCAGACCCTGGATCCAACCAAATTCATTTTTGTCAAGGGCAGATCCTGCCTGTTAAACTGGTGGATTTCTTCAAAAATGTGACCAGGGTCATTGAGGAGAGCAGACCTGAGCACACAGCATACCTCAACTTAGCAAAGGCCTTTGACACAATCCCACACTCAGGCAATACTGATAAGCTTAACAAACTTAATGTAAACCCATTTTTTGTAAGATGAGTTGCCAACTCACTCACAAACCAGTCACACACTATCAAAATGAGTGATTCCACGTCAACCAACAGTTCTGCCACCAACGGGGTGCCACAAGGGTCAGTGCTGGGCCTCCTACTGTTTGGTGTATACTTCTCAGAAGTTTAGGCCAAAACTAAGGGACTGTGGTTGACCAAGTTTGCAGATGACTGCAAACTGGGTGCAATTATTGAATCCCTAGATGATGTCAGTATACATCAGGAGGGTTTTACATAGACCAACAACTGGTGTCTTAGTCATGGTCTCAGACTGAATGCAAAGAAATGCATCATCATTCTCTTTGGTAAAAACAATGTCCCTTCACACTATCAAATTAACAACAATACCCTATGTACCTATGAAGTGGTAAGAGAGCTGGGATCACAATTAGACTGCAACCTTAACTTTGACCACCATGTGTCAAAGCACACTTTATTAGTAAAGGCATCACCTCTAGAGCAAAGGAGGTTATAACCCCTCTATACTCATCACTAATAGGGCCCATAACTGAGTATAATGCCCCTTTCGGCATGTACCGTACAAAGCACCTACAGCAGTTGGAGAGAGAGACCGACTAAAGTCCCTGTCACTATACTCAGTATCATATAGACTTCTTATGGAAGACCTCTGCCTGGCTTACAGAGCAATCTCTGACCCAAACCTAATGAATTTGCTGCACATCCTTAAATCAAATGGGACTAGAACTACCTGTTCCAGGGACCAAAATGTGGCCTTTGACTTGAATAGGGCGTGCTGGAGGGACAGATTTGTCTTCCGGTGACTGCTGTGTCTTTGGATAGTCTGTCAGTTCATGTGAAGCAAAGCACCTCTATGACACTGTTCAAAAGGAATCTGGACGAATGGATGGGGCACCATAAATTCTTACCAGGGATAGCCCTACAACCCACCCGGACATGGTCATTCAATACTAAATACAATCCTAGGTATTGACTAGAGTATCTATAGGATGAAACAGCTAGGCTGGAAATGACCTCTGGGTTGATAGCTTAATAATCTTCTATGATCCTATGATCCTTTGATCAACTGACAGCCCCCTTAAATGGAGATTTCCCAATCCTAGGGGATCACATCAAACTAAACACAGGAACTATATAGACCCACCCCAACCTCCTCACTGTCACTTCTTATAAAGACTGTTCAGCAAACACTCTAGAAATACTATACTTTGTATGGATTCTGCAATTATGCTCTTGGTTCAAATGGACTTCAGTTAAACACCTCTGCAATTCCTAGGCCTCACAGAATTATTAGATAAGCCCACTTGGCCAACTACCACATTGGAGCAGGACTATACCCATGATCTACTATGTACAACAGTTGCACATAGATGCATTGATCTCTTCACGATAATAGGATTAGCCTGTGCAAAATCCTTTCAGTCTGGTTCATCAAGCCCAAAAGTCTTTCTTCTCTGTATGTACTATGCTACCCAAAACATGAAACCAATAATAATCTCTCAGATTTACAGAATTGACTGGAACCCAACATCTAATGCCATTTGCCATAATTCTGCCTTTTCTGCTCAGAAACTATTCTTTCTAACACACAAGGCCTGCTTTTTCTAACTAACAAAAGAAGATTAAAAGGCCAAAAAGCCTTACTCTCTAATGTAAGAATTAAAATTTCCAACTAACAAAAGAAGATTAACAGGCCAATAGCCTTAGTCTCTAATGTAAGAATTAAAATCCCTAGTTAGCAGCTACACTGGTGTTATAGATAAATGAAGCCCTGATTGCAGCTAAAAGTGACCCAAGTTTAACTAGCAATTAGAACACTTAATGATACAGGCAGGGAGGGTAGGTACACCTATTCTAGTAGGGAGAGTGGATCCTCCAAGATCACTCTGCTGCCGTAATGCCAAGTCTTGTCAAGAGAAAGGAGGTTCATCATGGTGCTAGGAAAATATGGACACTGCCACCTGAACAGTGATGGTAGCCTCTATCAACACATGGAACAGCACATGTGTGAATAAGTGACATAAGCAGCCCTTGCAGTGACAAAAATACCCATGTCATCATCAGGGGTGGGCTATATTCTCATTGCTAGGATACAGCGTAGTGCTGCCTGGATGATGGTCCCTTCATACAGAATAGTAACTGACTGATGAAAGGCAAGCAGGCACTAGGACAAAAGCAATAAAAAAAATATGTAACAAAAAACATAATGGCTGATTTATTTGGAAGGAGCACTCTCAGTTTCAAACTTTACACAAATACTGTCTAACTTATGGGGGAAAAGGAAGATAGCCATCAGTTTTCCTGAGGCATCCAATAAACAAAGAATATTTATTGCTTCATCGTCTTTGCTGGAGAAACATAAAATGACTGAATAGGTTCCATATCTTATATGCCAAATGCACCTACTTCCCTTACCAGCTGCCTAGTCCACCATGGATTCAAAGCTCCTTTCAATATCCTGCACTGCCAGCCCACAACTAAATAATACTAACTTCTCTTCAATACCTAACCATAATACCCTTGCTAAATGAATACAAATATTCTTTTTTAAGACTTTTTTCTAGAAATCATTTCTCAAACTTCTTAACAAGACAGACAAAAGAAGCTCTCCAAATACAATAAATTATACCTTGATTTTCTAACAAATACCAGCTCCGGTTATAGCCAGACCACCGCCTCGCTTCATTAACCTTTCCCTTTCTTCTGGCTTATTTTTCCAATCACTTCAAACATGCACACATTATACCCCTCCCAAATCTTCACAACCCAAATGGACCCCAGGATTGACCAATACCTCTTTACCAAGAATCTTTGAAAAATATTTTAACAAAAGTTAGTTGATCATATTAATAAATGCAGCCTATTTACAGACAGTCAGTATAGCTTTGGATCTGATTATAATATTTTAACTGGACTTCATACCATGATTAATGCCATCTACAATATTAGCAATCTTCATTTTACAGGTGATTTATGTTTTTGAGATGACCAAAGCCTTTGATACTATAAACTCCAAATTTGTGTCAATAAACTCAAAGCAATGATTTTCAGTCCAGCTTCTCAACAAATTCAAGGTAATAAATTTCAGTCTAGGTGTACTACAATGATTAAAGAATTACCTATACAACCAAGCATTCCAACTTATCACTGACTTTAAAATCTCTAATATAGTGACTCTCACATCAGGCATTCTAGAGGATCTGTGGTTGGTCCCTACTCTCTTCTATCACTTTCTTAATAGCTTACTACTCCTCAGCAAAACAAATTGCCCACATCCCTACAAACAAAACTATAGACTATTTTCACATCACTCTAGAGCTAGATATCCTAAAATGATGTCACTGTGAATATCAAATGAAAAGAAGTTGCATGATTTTAGTAACAAACAAAAAACTACAGCAGCCATGCCGAATTAACATAATCAATGTACTAGAAAACACTTTGTCATAATTTTCACATCAGATAACTTGCCCTAAACCTTAAATCAAGCCTCACCTTTCAACATCATACCGAATTCAGGATCAACAAAGTATTTTCCCAACTCAAACTCGTACAGAAAAAAATAAATCTGTCATCTGCTGAAGAAAGGATGACTATTACCAAAAAGTGTTACTCCTAAAGCAAGAAATTGTGGTTTGCATCATTAAAAAATGCTAACTGAGACCCTGTGACTGCATGTCTTTCAACATTTCCTTTTACACTGATTATACAACTCAAAAGCTCACCACTGCTCTCTAAACTAATATTAAAATCAGTACTTATGCACTTAGACATCCAAACTAGGATGTTTTATCCCTAAAAGACCCTTATTCTAAGCAATCTCTGCTGAAGCAACATTTTTTAACTGATCTGTTTGCTGAAATAGTTGACCCCAGAACTAAAAAAGAAACAATTACTGCATAACCATACTATGAAACATTGAAACATCCCCCACCCCCCACATCCCCCACACCCACTGGAATTAATATACCAACTCTGAGGTTGCACAACAGTGATGAAAAAGGCAATCTCCACTTTTGTCGAAGGTGGTTTCTTTTGAATATAGACATGATTCCTAAAGATAGACAATGACCCTATTTGGCCTCCTGAGGTTAGAATGGAGTATTGTTCCCACCTCAGCAGACATGTGAGATTCCAGACATTCTTCAATCTTCCCAGGTCTTCCTACTGACCATTGCCCAAGTGGTCAGCTTGTGATCTTAACTTTATAATGACTGCATCTTTACTGACACTGTGTCCTTCCATTTCATCAGCTGAACTGTCCATCCCTTTGGCTGCTAAGGATTGCATTAATTTTAAATGCCCCATTCTACATGAATGCGACTAAAGCTGCCCAGATTGCACAATGAGCATAAGAGGGGCTGATAATGTGTACATCTTCCATGATTAAAGGTACTAATTCTTCACATAAAAGCAGCCTTTAACCTGCTGGAGAAGCTCTAATTCAGACTCACACCTTTAGTATCATGTGAACAATGCATTGTTAGACAATATCCTAGCACCTATGTGAAAGAGATATAGTACTGTTGCTAACGGTACTGGTTTGGTTCTAATCAAGTCCTCTTCTGCCATCTAAATACCAGATATCATATTAGTGACTGGAGTGAAAGGCTATGCTTAGCTGGATGGAGCATTTTTATGAAATAAATAAAAGCTTAAAGGCCACATTATAGGCCTTCCTTGTACTAGGGGCCCATGATTCTTTTATTGAGCAGCCTGCCTGAACCACTAGTTAGTAGTACCTCTGGAAATACTCCTCTTTTTGCTTGATCCACTTCTGTATCCAGTTTCCTGAACATATGAACCTTTAACCATGATAATCTGTCAGTAATGTCATGGGTTACTCCTGGCGGTATAAAAAATAATGGCAGAAATATCTTTAAATTTTAAGTTTTTTCTCAAAACTTGCATTGTATCTGTCTTTGGCCTAGCACTCTTGTGTGGGGTCATTTACTGCACTGTTATATCTTGTTGATACTTGTGAACCTCTGCTATCTCTGAAAAAAACAAAAAAAATCTTGCTTTTTTCCCACTTTTCTGAGATTTAAAAAAGTTCAGTTACAGCCTTGCTGTTCTTGAACTGTTTGTAAGTTTCTTGGAGGCCATTTTTTGCTTGGGCTAAAGGGAAGTCTCTCTGTTGATCAGTGGCAGTGAAAAACATTGAGCAGCCTGCCTGCCCCTGTGGGAGTGGTTACTGACTTGAAACTGTAGTTTTATTGGCCATTTTGGGTCAATTCCAAACTCCTTCATCTTCCTCTCTTAAAACCCTCTTTTGCGTGGTTTTGCGCGTTTTTGTGCATAGCGCAACAGCGGGTAGCCCCGCCTAATTCGGTTTAAACTATTCCTGGCTCCACAAAGCCTGCTCTTCACTTTTTCCCTTAGAACTGCTCTATCTCTCAATTTAAACACCATATTCTCATTCTAAGGCCCTTCACTGGTCCAATTAAGTAATCCTACAAGTTAGCACTATTAAACCATAAGCACTACTTACTCTTATACTCTCTACGATTACCCTGTCCTCTATTGGTCCATCTTAAATTCAGTTTCCCTATATTACTCTAGCATGTCCAAAGGTCAGTCAATGGTTTCCTCTCCAGTCCAGCTGGCGAATCTGGGAATTTTGAGGCAATGTTACAACTGTCTCGTGTACATGGACAACCCTCTCCTCCTCCAAACAGGTTCAAATATATGTGAGAGATGCAACTATTTAGCCAAACTGGAGGCTGAGCTCTCTCATCTCAAAACTGGTGTAACCAGTCAGGAGGAGAAGGTAACCTCACACAACACAATTCCAGTATCACATAGTCCCACCACATCAGTGAACCAAACACATAAATACACAAAAACATACTCGGAGGCTCTAAATAAAAATCTACCTAAGCAACAGAGACCTCCAAAGCAGACATCCAAGCAAACACTACCTCAAAACAAAACACGCACAACACATAGCCCACAAAGTCAGTGTGCCAAGCAGCCACAGCCCTTAAGGCTGAATAACACACCTGATACACTTGTAATAGGTGACTCTATTGTCAGACACACTGACGTCCCGCTCACCAGGCTGAATAAAGAGAAGGTCATGGTGAGCTGCCTGTCGGGTGCTAGGATCCACCACATAACGCAAGCACTCAGGTCACTCCAAAGCAAATACAATTATATCTCAGTCATTGTACATGCTGGTGTGAATGACCTGAGACGTACCTCCCTGGACTACATGAAAAGAGACATAGAGGAGCTCTCTGATCATGTAGCCCAGGCTGGTATGACCCTGACCTTGAGCAGCATCTTACCCTCACCTAGAATGATGCCACAGTACAAAGACAAAATGATCGATTTTAACAATTGGCTAAAATTTTGGTGTCATTCAAAGGGGATCCAGTGTCTGTCAGCCTGGGATAACATGCTCGGCAAGCCACGTTGCTTCGCTAGGGACGGCTTGCACCTGTCACCACTGGGCTTTCGGATATTGGCAAAGGCTCTTGCCACCCCCATAGTGCCTTTTTTAGGCAAGGCTCAAAAGTCAAACCCACCCCCATAGACAGCACAAGGAACAAGAAGCTAAGGGTAATGCTGCTTAACGCCAGAAGTCTTAACCTCAAGATGCACGCACTCGAAGCTCTCCTCAGTATGGAGAACATCGATATCTGTGCAGTGACAGAAATCTGGTTCAAGGCTCCAGAGAGCACCCCAGCACTACCAGGCTATATCTCATATCATGCTTTTCGGCCCCAAAACCCGGACCGAACCACAAAAGGAGGGGGAGTTTCCATATTTATCAAGGATATCCACACCTCCAGGTTAGTGGCATTGCACGAAGTATCGGAGACCATCCATGTGCAACTAACAGTGGGCAAGACTGCTTTTCAGTTTATAGCATCCTACAGACCACCCTCTCAAAGTCAGGAATCCCACTCTGCTTTCCTGAAAACATTGGAGAACATGAAGATCTCTCCGAACACCATTATATTGGGTGACTTCAACTACCCAAACATAGACTGGGAGCATTACTCAAGCCCCAGCACCTTAGCCCAAAGGTTCCTGGAATTTATAAACTCAAATGCTATGGAACAACTAGTCACCACTCCCACAAGAGGGGAAAACATACTAGACTTAACATACAAGGCCATGTCAAACCCAGAGCTGTTGGACATGCTACACTTAAAGAAATCCCAATCCCTCAGAGCTACACGCTCCAGGGATCTAAACCTTGTCATCACAATAAACAAAACATGCTGGAGGGATAGGTTCCTGACCCAGAGACTCCCCAGACTCTGGAATAGATTGCCCATACATGTCAAGCAGAGTGCCTCTTTGGACCTCTTCAAGAGGAACCTTGACGATTGGATGGGAGAAAGGAAATTCACCCCAGGGATCATGTCAGTCGCCCTGCTAAACAGGGGTCCAGGAAAGTAAATAATGTGGGAAGAAATAGCCAGGGAATTGTTATGGCTAGGCTTGTATAGGCCCTAGGGTTGATAGCCTAGTACCAACCTATGAGCCTATGAACCTACGAAGACCTTATCATTACCAACATGGGGACTCTATGCTCCATACCAGAAGTATATCCCTCATTGGTAAGATCAGACCATAAATTAATTTCACTGGATATCCACATCCCGACCCCACCCCCAGCCCAGAAAATCACAGTGAAAAACTTCTCAAAAGCGAACTTCTCACTTCTCAAAACCAAAGTGGAATCCTTCAAGGCCCCAGGGCCAGTGGAAACTACGACCCAAACTGCAGAATCCTATATAAACGCATTCTACGGACATCTCCAGGAATGCATGGATCATGCTATCCCAAACAAAACCAAGACCCAATCATCCAAAGGCAGGCATCCAGTCTGGTGGACCCCTGCCATAAATAAACTGTACAACAGAAGGAGGAAGCTACTACATGATAGAGCAAAATCCCTAATAGGGAAGGCATCTCTGATCAGTACTAGCAAAAAATTACGATCCCTCATAAAATCCTCCAAGGCCAGCTTCGAGAGAAAAATTGCGCAGGACACCAAAGACAATCATAAGGCTTTTTTCAGTTATGTTAGGAACCTGGGATGCAACTCCCAGACTTGTTCTGAGTTGATTCTAAACAACAAAAAATACACTGAACCCACAGACATCGCCAATATCCTGGCAGACAGGTTCAGTGCAAACTTCTCCACCCCCTACCCCCCAAAAGAGCAAGTATCTATCCCGGCAGAGGGCTGCCTCCCAAACATCTCTGATGCTCAGGTGAAGGCTGCCCTCTCCAAAGCAAAAAACACTGCTTCCATGGGACCAGATGGCGTCCTGGGTTTCATCCTACATGAACTCCAAGAGGAACTAATCCCTCAAATAAAACAGCTATACAATCTCAGCCTCACTACAGGATATGTGCCCACAGAATGGCGTACAGCAACAGTGGTCCCACTCCACAAAGGTGGAGCCTCTACGGAACCTGGAAACTATCGCCCCATAAGCCTGACTAGCTTAGTCTGCAAGGCTATGGAGAGGATCATCATGGAGCTCATATACAAAGACATTGGGGACCTACAGACACTAGATCCTAACCAGTTCAGCTTTGTCAAGGGCAGATCCTGCCTTTTGAACCTGGTTGACTTCTTCGAAACAGTCACCAAAGCCATAGATGAAGGGAAGGTAGTCCACACAGCCTATCTGGACCTTGCAAAGGCATTTGACACAATACCCCACTCAGGCATCATAGATAAGCTATCCAGCTTAAATATAAACCCCTATGTCACAAGATGGGTCGCAAACTGGCTCAAAGACAGAACCCACAGAGTGAGAGTTGCTGGAGCCATGTCAGACTCGAAACCGGTCACAAGTGGCATCCCACAGGGTTCTGTCCTGGGACCACTCTTGTTCGGTATATAGTTTTCCGAGGTACAGGCAAACGTGGGAGGACTATGGCTCACTAAGTTCGCAGATGACTGCAAACTGGGCGCCATAATCGACTCTCCAGCTGACACAAACATCCTTCAAAAAGGTCTCACAGAGATAGATAACTGGTGCCAGCGCCATGGTTTAAAGCTAAATGCCAAAAAATGTATAGTCATACCCTTTGGCAAAAACAATGTGCCCACAAATTACCACATAGGCGGAAACCCATTAAGTACAGAGAAAGTTATTAGGGACCTGGGGACCCAAGTTGATAGCAATCTCTCC
This sequence comes from Protopterus annectens, assembly GCF_019279795.1. NCBI lineage: Eukaryota > Metazoa > Chordata > Ceratodontiformes > Protopteridae > Protopterus > Protopterus annectens. The sequence continues at coordinate 1,282,384,087 of NC_056732.1, read as the reverse complement.
TTTGAAAACCACATTGCCAAAGTGGTTAGAAAGACCTTCTACATAGCCCACCTCATCACGAAGGGTTTCACATCTAGATCAAGAGAGGTAATCGTGCCCCTTTATTCATCCCTCATCAGGCCCATCATAGAATACAATGCCCCTTTTGGGATGTACCTTACCTGACACCTGCAGCAATTAGAAAGACCCCAAAAGTATCTCACCAAGAGGATCAAGGGTCTCAAACAGATGCCATATGCTGCTTGGTTAAAAAAACTCCAGCTCTACTCAGTTGCATACCGCCTACTTCGAGGCGATCTATGCCTGACATACAAAGCTATGTCAAATCCAGAATTAATGGACATGCTCCACCTCAGTAAATCTAAATCCCTTAGAGCCACACGCTCGAGGGACTTGAACCTCAGCACAGAAATAAATAGAACTTGCTGGAGGGACAGGTTCATAACCCAGAGGCTCCCTTTGCTCTGGAATAGAATTCCAGTTCATGTGAGGCAGAGCACCTCACTGAATCTCTTCAAGACGCATCTCGATAGGTGGATGGGGGATCGTAGGTTTGTCCCAGGGATTACTCCGTGTCACTATTAGACAGAGGCACAGTAAAGTAAACCTTAAAAAGGGCACAGTATACTCAAATCAAGGGGTGGCGTAAGCCATACAGAATCGGGCTAGGCTTATAATTGCCCCAGGGCAGATAGCCTAGTATGAACCTATGAACCTATGAACCTATAAATGTTGAGGGCCTGATCTTCAAAAACATTTATACCATTTCAGATTTGAAACACCTGCTTTTTCAATGACTAAGCCACAGCCTGGTTATCAGTACAGAATGCTGTTCTCTCACTGGCTAACCGCTGTGCTGATATCACTGATGCTGTCCATGAGGGCATCATCTCCAAAAATTTTATATACTTACCTGTCTCTGAATGTATCCAAGCTTCAAGGAAAAGATTTCAGAACCACCTACCCTCAAGATATGCCTCCCCCTACCATGCCTATTGGTCCAGATATGGGCTATCTAAGTAATCCTCCTGTCAAAAACATAGTGCTCAAGAAACACAGCAAAACCCAATATCTGTAGGTTCATAGATTCATAGGTGTGTACTAGGCTAATGGCCCTGGGGCCTTTACAAGCCTAGACCATAGGATTACCCTGGCATCATGCCACCTGACCTTAGTTCCCAGTGCCTCTGTCGAGTAAAGCCACTGGAGTGATCCCTGGGGTGAACTTTCTATTTCCCATCCACTCATCAAGATTTTTCTTGAAGACGGCCAGTGAGGTACTCTGCTTGACATGTATGGGAGTCCATTCCATAGAATGGGCAGTCTCTGGGTTATGAACCTGTCCCTCCAGCATGTTCTGTTGATTGTGGTAATGAAGTTGAGGTCTCTGGAGTATGTGGTGCGGAGGGATTGGGATTTCTTTAGATGTAGCATTTCTAACAGAGCTGGGTCAGGCATGGCTTTATAAGTCAAGCAGAGATCACCTCTAAGAAGGCGATATGAGACATAGAATAATTGGAGTTTTTTTAGTCCGTCCATATAGGACACATGTTTAAGGCCTAGGATCCTCTTTGTGAGGTACTTTTGAGGCTTCTCCAGTTGTTGTGGGTGTTTAGTGTGGTGCATGCCTAATGGGGCATTGTACTTAATGATTGGCCTAATGAGGGAAGAGTAAAGGGATACAATGACCTCTTTCTTCCTGAATGCAAAACCCTTAATAATGAGATGTGCCACATAAAAGGACTTTCTGACCACAAGTAGCAATATGGTGGTCAAAAGAGAGGTTGCTGTCAACCTGTGTTCCCAGATCTCTTATAATGCCTACTGTGTTCAGTAGACTACCATCGATGTGGTAATTTATGGGAATCGCGTTTTTCCCGAAGGGGATGACTACACATTTTTTGACAATGAGCTTAAGGCCATGGTTCTGACACCAGTCATTGGTCTCAGTCAGGCATTTCTGTAAGGATGTCAGCATCACTCGGGGAGATAATAATAGCTTCCAACTTACAATTGTATATGAACTTTGTCAGCCAGAGTCCCCTCGTGTTGGCCTGGACTTCACAGAAGTAGATACCAAACAGTAGAGGACCCAGGACTGAACCCTGTGGGACTCCACTCATGACTGATCGACAGTCTGACTTGGACTCAGCTACTTTCACACTGTGGGTTCTATTTGTGATCCAGTTTGCAACCCACCTAGTCATATAGGAGATGATGCCTAGCTTAGTGAGTTTTTCTATGATTCCTGAGTAGGGAATGGTATCAAAGGCCCTGGCCAGATCAAGGTAGGCTGTATGAACCACCTTGCCTTCATCCACAGCTCTGGTGACTGACTCAAAGAAGTCGACCAAGTTGAGCAGACATGCTCTACACTTCACAAAACCAAACTGTGTGGGATGCAGAGTTTGGAGATTCCCTATATCCTTGTTTATTAGGTCCATGATGATGCGTTCCATAGCTTTGCATATCAGGCTCGTCAGGCTAATGGGGTGATAGTTCCCAGGGTCTGTAGTCACTCCTCCTTTGTGGAGAGAGCTGACTGTAGCAGTGTGCCATTTCATAGGGAGAAAGCCTGAGGTGAGGCTGTGATTGAACAGGGCACACAGGTGAGGTGCCAGTTCACTCTGTAGTTCATGTAGAACACAGCCAGGGATATTGTCAGGTCCCATAGAAGCTGTATTCTTTGATTCTTTGCCTTGGACAGTGCTGTTTTAACCTGTGCAGCAGTAATACTGGGTGCCTGGCAATCTACTGGTATTGTGACTGGTCCCTTTGGGGGGGGGGGTAAAGTTGGCACTGAATCTGTCGGCCAGTATATTGGCAATATCTGTTGGCTCGGTATAGGAGGTACCATTGTGCAGTAGCTCAGAGCAAATCTGGGTATTGCTGTAGAGATTCTTTACATAACTGTAGAAGGCCTTGTGGTTTTCTTTACTATCTGCTGCATTTGTTTTCAAAGCTAGCTTTTGAGGATTTCAGGAGGGATCTCAACTTTTTGTTGAGGCTGATAAGGGATTTTTTCCAGTCTTGGGAATTCACCTTATTCCACATCAGTTTCCTCCTTCTGTTGTAGAATTTGTTTATGGCAGGGAAGCACCAGGTTGGCTTCCTTTATTTGGAGGAGACCATCTTTGTTCTGTTGGGTATGGTGAGATGCATGCATTTGTGTATGTGTTCGTACAGTGCACTGGTGTATGATTCGGTGGTCATGCAACTGATCTCCATTTGTATGGGTGCCTTGAAATTAGCCACCTCTGTTTTTAGGAGCCCAAAGTTAACTTTGAAGAAGTTTTTCATGGTGGTTACCTTTGCGGTAGGGTTTGGGGGTGGGAGGAATGTGGATTTCCAAGGTGATTAGTTTGTGGTTGGATCTAACCATGGAGGGGTTGACTATTGGTGTACAGCAATGGTCACTCATGTTAGAAATAACCAGGTCAAGGATGTTGCTACTTCTAGTGGGGATCAGAATGAGCTGGTCCAGGGCACTGGAATTAATGAATTCCAGGAAACGTAGGGCAAGTGTATTGGTACATGAGTAGTTTTCCCAGTTAATGGAGGGGTAGTTGAAGTCGCTCAGTATGAGAGCGTTAGGTTAGACCCTAATATTCTCCAGGGTGCTTAGAAATGTAGAGTGTGAATCTTGGGACATGGTTGGGGACCTTTAGCAAGCTACGACCTGAATTGCTGTCTTACCCAATGTTAGCTGCACCTGAAGTATCTCAGATGAGCTATGTTTGGCTACTAGTCTGGAGGTGTGTGCATCCTTTATGAATATGGAAACACCACTGCCTTTGGAGTTTCGTTCCAAGTTCTGGGGCCGAAAAGTTTGGAATGAGTAATAGCCTGGTAGTGCAGGGGTGCTTTCTGCTGCCTTGAACCAGGTCTCTGTTATGGCACAAATGTCAATGTTCTCCATTTTAAGGAGTGCTTCAAGCGAGTGAATTTTGAGATTTAGACTTCTAGCATTGAGCAGTATGACCCTCAGACTGCATTTGTTTGTAGCTGTTCCTGTGATAATTTGGTCTTTGGAACACCACCTAAAAAAGGCACTATAGGGGTGGCAAGAGCCTTGGCCAGTATCCAGAACCCAGGGCTGACAGATGACGGCCATCTCTGGCAAAGCATCGAGGTCTGTCAATCATGTCATCCCAGGCAGACAGATACTGGATCCCCTTAGAATGACACCAGAAACTAAGCCAGTTGTTGAAATCAATAATTTTCTGCTTGTACTGTGGCATCATTCTGGGTGATGATAAAATGCTGCTCAGGGCTAGGGTCATACCTACCTGGACTACATAATCAGAGAGCTCCTCCATGTCTCTTTTCATGTAGTCCAGGGTGGTGCCCTGACTGCACTTGTTACTCTGACTCCATGATGCTTTTCTTCCCCACTTTAAGTAAACCAGCAAGTGACCTGGTAAAAGTCCTGTCTGGGGCTATGAAAACTTAGCCTAGTAAGGACATCACCTCTTCTACTCATCTTTTCCATCCTAGCAGATGGATGATCCTAGTCCTCAAAGACTCTATGTATCTCAAATGACCGCATTGTCTGGGCTTGTAAGAGACTTTCCCAGCCCTGAAAAGTGCAGTTTCACAGGGCTTTCCAGTTTGTCTAATTCCAGTGGAACTTCCATTTCTTGGCACAACTGCTTGCAGGCCATAATCCCTTGCTTCATCCATTCTACCCTTGTCTGATGATCAGAAAATCATCCAGGTAATGCTATTCCTGTTGGACCTCCTTCCTCCAATATATGATGCATGACCATACCGACTTTCCATCACACATCCCATTCACATGGCTTTGTCTAAAAAACATTTACCCCTCCAAGGTCATACCTAAGCATGTTGGAAACAAATGGGGAGGAGATGAAAGACCACCTCTGTGTCTAATTTTGTTAGTCATGGGTCAGGCATCACCCAAATAATCTGAACTGCATCATCCATTGATGTGTGTTTCACCATCGCCACCTTCCTATCAGTGCCAACATTCATGAATGTCTTCTGCATATCACAGGTGGTGAATCAGGATACTTCACTTGATTGACAACACTTTCATCGAGCACTGAATAACTGAATGCAAACCTACAAAACAACTTTTGCAGAACCTAGGAGGTAATCTCTTTTTGTAGGTGTGAAAGCCCTCTGCACCCTACATATGGAAGGGCACCTTCCATATACCCTGAACTTAAATGTACCTACTCCAAGGTTGCACAGTATTGGAGAAAAAAAATGTCTGTTGGTGAAATCCATTTGCTGGTTTGTGTTTGATCACTCAGCACTCTATAAAAGTGCTGTCTCTCACATGACAGCCACCCATGAATCACGTGGAATTCACCAGCCACTACTTGCATACTAAGCCCAGTAGTAAAACTTTGAAATGATAAAATAGTTATATATCAAATGGTTCTTCCAGTTTGATTGCCTGCATCTCTTTATTTCTGTGAGACACATACCACCTATGCCCAGTCTTTCACTGATTTTGTTTCTTTGATATACTACCTTCCACCTGGAGAAACCATCCTCAATGGAAACCTGTACTTAAATCCATGCACCAGAAATTGTGTCACTTATGAATTAGGGTAGTTTCTCAGTATATTCCATGTGGCATGTCACCCTCAACCTCCATTTGTGACCCTTGTCCCACCCAGAAAGACACTCTTTAGCTGTATGGTCACCATCATTAAAAATGTGCTTCACCTGTCCATCCCTAAAAGACCCTATTGCCCCTTACTATCCACTTCTAGCTAAAGGAAAGCTGACCTGACTACAGCTCCCTGTGACTTGAAACACCTACTAACCGGATGTGACCCTTCCACTATGTGAATATGTCTGTGTATGAATAGGTAGGCTGTCTTTTTACATTTTCCAACTGTTGGCAACAGAGACATCTGTGTTTTATCTCTGGTAACCTTAATTCTCACTCGCATGTTTGGGTACCTCATGTGTACCTTAATATTTTTCTATCAGTCTAAGCTTCCTGAACTGCTGGTGACACTTTTACCATTCTTAATGTTCTTGGTTCCTGGGAGTATCCTTTCTAATGAGACCAGTTATCTCTGGTCTTTGCTCTGCATCTGGTTCTGGACTGATGGAGCAGTGACCAGTCCTGCCCACCTGACTGTTACATTTTGGCATTCAAAGAGATATAATAGATTCACATATTCATCCCACCAAATTCTTTCTTTGACTGTCCATGAAATAAAGGTTGCAACATATAACATCTGTCATTCCTAGCTATTCACCAGTTTCTACTTCTTATGTTTTCTTACCAAACACTTAGCATAGCTATGTTCTCATGCAAAATCAGAAGGCCCATAAAGAAACTGTGGTTACTCCCAACATGTCCTGTTGCTGTGTCACTGTTAATTCTACTTACACTATTTTCACATTCTTCATGATCTTACTCATTTTTCAAACTCTTTGTAGCCTGCCCATACCCTTGTTACCTAATGAATCAGAAAAGGAATTACTGTTTTTATTAATCGATTTAAGCTCATCTTATGCCAACACAGTCTCATCATCAGCAAGTTCTATGGTCTTACCTGCTTTTATGCCTTTGTTGTACAGGGTGTGTCCCTCAGCTAATAGTTGTATAACTGCTCCTATGCCTTTGTTGTACAGGGTGTGTCCCTCAGCTAATAGTTGTATAACTGCTCCTATGCCTTTGTTTTATGGGATGTGTCCCTCAGCTAATAGCTGTATAACTGCTCCTATGCCTTTGTTGTAAAGGGTGTGTCCCTCAGCTAATAGTTGTATAACTGCTCCTATGCCTTTGTTGTACAGGATGTGTCCCTCAGCTAATAGTTCTATAACTGCTCCTATGCCTTTGTTGTACAGGGTGTGTCCCTCAGCTAATAGTTGTATAACTGCTCCTATGCCTTTGTTGTACAGGGTGCATCCCTCAGCTAATAGTTGTATAACTGCTCCAATGCCTTTGTTGTACAGGGTGCATCCCTCAGTTAATAGTTGTATAACTGCTCCTATGCCTTTGTTGTACAGGGTGTGTCCCTCAGCTAATAGTTGTATAACTGCTCCTATGCCTTTGTTGTACAGGGTGCATCCCTCAGCTAATAGTTGTATAACTGCTCCTATGCCTTTGTTGTACAGGGTGTGTCACTCAGCTAATAGTTGTATAACTGCTCCTATGCCTTTGTTGTACAGGGTGTGTCCCTCAGCTAATAGTTGTATAACTGCTCCTATGCCTTTGTTGTATGGGGTGTGTCCCCCAGCTGATGGTTGCATAACTGTTCCTATACCTTTAACCACAAAAATGCCTCATGTAGTGTCATATGAATATGAAACTTTACCTTAACTTAGAATAGATAAACAAACAAAGTAAAATTACTCAATTCACTTTAATAAATAAAAAAAGACTAGTTAAGTGCCTTTGTCCCAGTAACTCTTGGACATGGCATATCCTTAAGGAATCTTGGGAATTTCTTACCAAGAATAAACCACAATTTTATTCCACTACTTATGGTTTTTCCACTGTGAATGTGGTGGATCTTTTTACTTGCATTCCGCACAGTATTGTGTTAGACCTATTTCATGAAGCAATTATTGAACTAACCAGTCTGGACAATAATCTTGTTCATTTTATTGTTGATGGAATGGACATTATTTTGAACAATAACATTATTTATTTTGAAGGGGAATTCTTCTGTCAAGTACAAGCAGTGGCCATGGGAGTCAACTGTCCACCTATGTACGCAAACCTAGTTATGTACTGTTGGGAGAAGTGGAACTTATTGGGTTCCGCTTTTGCCAACTATTGGCACATTAACCTATGTTACCTTGATGATATATTTATACTTTGGAAAGATGAAAATTTTGAAGTAGAACAGTTTATGTCCTATATTAACAACAGTTGTTCCTTTTTTAAAATTTACACATAATCATTCTAATGATTCTATTGATTTTTTGGATGTTACTCTGTATAAGGACCTTTGGAAAGGAAGTTTAGATTGAGGATCCATAGGAAATCTACTTTCTCTAACTGTTACTTGGAATACGATAGTTGTCATCCCTTTTACACTGACAGGAACATTCACAAGGGTCAACTTATATGGGCTTCCAGAATGTGCTCAAACTTTGACAATTTTAAAATTGAAATAGACCTCATTACTTCTGTGTTCCTAGAAAGAGGATACCCCCCCCCCCGATATTTTGGGGAAGACACTTCAGGAGATTTTGAACTTATGACAACCCATTTTCTGGTCAGGAGGTGGACTCTATTCAGCCTCTCTTATTATTACTTTTGGGCCATCATCAACTAAGATTAAAACAATCATTAGACACAGCTGGAATATTTCTAAGGTAGATGAACACTTTTTTAAGACTGTAGGTGATGCTCCACACTTTGCATATAAAATTGATGTAACTTGAAAAATCTGTTTGAACATCCTAGTTTATTAAATTGCTTTAAGTTACGTAAAGGCACTAGAAGATATGGTACATGTGACTAGTGCTAATTTGTACGACAGCAAGACTCCATTACAGTGGAAGAACCCCCTTGTAGAATCTACTTGGCTGACGGTGGTTCAAATGGAGTGGTATATATTGCTATGTGTAACAACTGCCCAGATTTCTATACTGGAAAAACAGAAAGACAACTGCAAAAAAGAATTTATGAGCATAATTATGCTATTTCTAAAGGAGACAACAATAATTCTTTGTTTAAACATACTGCTGTATGTACTGGCCCTGCAAAATTTTATTTTGGCATTTGGAATTAGTTGTGAACAATAATAAGAGGGTCCTTGAGAGACAAAATTAGAATTTAAGGAATTCACTTGACAGTTAAAACTTAATGCTTCAATTTGCCCAGGTCTTAATGACCACATTTCTATTGTCCCTGTGTTTAAATTAAGAGCTGCAACCTGTGATTTACTATTTTTTCCATTATTTTTTTACTATTTTTTTACTACTTTTTACTATCTTTTTACCAGACTTATTGTTCATTATTGTTGTATAAGTTGGTCTTTTATGATGTGGTATTTAGTTCCAACAGTGTGTTCACATACATTTTTTAGTATACCTTTAAGATTTAATGATTAATTTATGTTAATTGAATGTAATTGGTTTTACTATATAAGTGATAGGTTTGTGGTACATTGTTAGTTCTGATTAAGTCTAAGAGTTATTGGGATGAAAGTGCTTAACTAGTCTTTTTTTATTTATTAAAGTAAATCGAGTGATTTTACTGTGTTGTTTTATGTTTTCTGGGTGAAGGTAAAGTTTCCCATTCATACAACACTACGTGAGGCATTTTTATGGTAATTGGTTCTTGTTCAGCTGCATGCTCACACTCCTTATTGTCTTTTGCTCTATGTTTTTGTTGCATGGAGCATGTCCCTCAGCTGATGGTTGCATTTTCTCCTTAAT